>NC_064817.1:79425420-79499292 GCF_023721935.1 Panthera uncia
TTCCATTAATATAAAATATCAAAAATAGACAAATCCATAGAAACAGAAAACACATCTCTGGTTCCTTGGGCTGAAGGTGGGTGCAAGATTTAGTGGAATTCAAACATGATGGAACTTTTGGGGGTGATGGAAATGTCTAAAGCTCACTTATGCTGATGACTACATAACTCCATACATTTACTAAAATCATTAATTTGTACCCTTAAAATGTGTGAACTCTATTGTCTAAGTTATATCTCAGTAAAATTGTTTACAACATGATGTTGGCATGGTCTCCTGTTGTACCACAGTGGACACCAGCCTTTTAATAAAAAAGGTCTTCATGCTTGGGTTTTATATAAAAATGAATCTAATAAAACTGCCACCGTATCTCAGACCTGCTGATTTTATGCCCTGTGTTTCTTCAAGCAATGATCTCCCCCCCACACACATGCCACCTCAGGTTGCTCTTGTGTGCAAGGTGTGATGTATTACTTCCACATCCTCTGACCATGATAGAGGCTTGAGAGTAGGTCCATGACAGTCCAGAGCCTGTCCCGTGTGACACGACTTTAGCATCACTGCTTTCTTCACTGCTTTGTGGCCTTTCTCACATGACTCTACTTTGAGGGAGCCAAACTAGAACTATCTTTCTGTGTGTCAGTATGGCAGGACTTTTTAAAGGGCTACATAGGTGCACATCCTTTGCACCAACAATTTCCCTGTTAGAAGTTTATCTTCAGGACATAGTTAAAGATGACAGTAAAGTATTGATTATATGGATTGCCCTCCTGATAACTTCTTCTTTTTACTCTGGGCCTGGATTTGGGAAGGAAGACCAAGTGTGAAGCAACACCATGAAGGGGCAGAAGGAGGCAGAAAGAAATGTAATTTTCAGGGGTGCCTGGGTGGCTCAGTCAGTTGAGTGTCTGACTTCGGCTCAGGTCATGATCTCACAGTTCGTGGGTTCAAGACCTACACTGGGCTCTGTGCTGACATCTCAGAGCCTGGAGCCTGCTTCGGATTCTATGTCTCCCTCTCTCTCTTCCCCTCCCCCACTCATGCTCTGTCTCTCTCTCACACACAAAAATAAATAAACATTAAAAAAATTAAAAAAGAATTCCCAACAAAAATTCAGGACCAGACAGCTTCCCAGGTGAATTCTACTAAACATATAAAGAAGAGTTGATACCTATTCTTCTCAAAGTATTCCAAAAAAATTAAAAAGAGAAATTTCCAAATTCATTCTACGAAGCAAGTATCACCCTGATACTGAAACCAGATTAAGACACCACAATAAAAGAGAACTACAAACCAATATCTCTGATGAACATAGATGCAAAAATCCTCAACAAAACACTAGCAAACTGAATCCAAGAATACATTTAAAAAAAACATTCACCATGATCAAGTGGAATTTATTCCCAATATGCAAGTATGGATCAATATTTGCAAATCAATCACCCTGATACAGCACAGCAATAAGAGACCAGAAAAAACTCTATGATCAATTCAATAGATTCAGAACAAAGCATTGGGCAAAATACAACATCCATTCATGATAAATACCCTCAACAAAATTGGTTTGGAGAGAACATACATCAACATATTAAAGGCCATATATGAAAAACCCACAGTGAACATCATACACAATGGAGAGAAACCAAGAGCTTTTTCCCTAAGAGCAGGAACAAGACAAGGATGTCCACCCTCACTACTTTTATTCAACATAGTACTAGAACTCTTAGCCACAGCCATCAAACATACAAAAACAAATGAAAGTTATCCAGATTGGTAAAAAAGAATAGTGTTCACTATTTTTCAGGTGGCATGATACTATATATAAAACACCCAAAAGACTCTACAAAAAACTACTAGGACTCTGAAATGAATTCAGTAAAGTCATAAGATAAAAAATCAATGTGCAGAAATTTGTTGAATTTCTATACACTAATAAAGAATCATCAGAAAAAGAAATTAAGACAACAATTTCATTTACAATAACACCAAACATAATAAAATACCTAGGAATAAACCTAACCAAACAGGTGAAAGACTTGTACTGTGAAAAGTGTAAAACACTGATGAAAGAAATTCAAGATGACACAGAAAAATGTAAAGACACCCCATGCTCATGGATTGGAAGAACAAATACAAGTTAAAATGTCTATACTACCCAAAACATTCTACACATTTAGCATAATCACTATCAGAATACCAACAGCATTTTTCACAGAACAAGAACAAACAATCCTAAGTTTTGTATGGAGCAATAGAGACCCTGAATAACTGAAGCAATCTTGAAAAAAAAAACTTGTAAATATCACAATTCCAGACTTCAAGTTATATTACAAAGCTGTAGTAATCAAAACAGTATGGTACTGGCACAAAAATGGACACATGGATCAATGGAACAGAAAAAAAATAAACAGAAATAAACCCACAATTATATATCAATTAATCTCAAACAATGGATGAATGAATGAATATCCGATGGGAAAAAGACAGTCTCTTCCAAAAAATAATATTCAGAAAACTGGTTGCCTACATACAAAAGAAGGAAACTGGACAATTTTCGTACATCACACACAAAAATAAACTCAAAATGGATTAAAAACCTAAATGTGAGACTGAAATAATCTTAGAAGAGAGCACAGGCAGTAATGTCTCTAACATCAGCAATAGCAGCATTTTTCTAGATCTGTCTACTGAAGAAAGGGACACTAAAGCAAAAATAAACTATTGGAGCTTCATCAAAATAAAAAGCTTCTGTACAGCAAAGAAAAAAATCAACAAAACTAAAAGGCAACAAAACCTACAGAAGGGGAGAAGATATCTGCAAATGACATATCTGATAAATGATTAGTATCCAAAATAAAGAATTTATACAACTCAACACTCAAAAAACAAATAATCTAATTAAATAATGAGCAGAAGACATGAACAGACATTTCAAAGATATCTAGATGGCCAACAAACACATGAAAAGGTACTCAGCATCACTCATCATCAAGGAAACACAAGTCAAAACAACAATGAGATATCATCTCATAACTATCGAATGGCTAAAATACAAAACACAAGAAACAAGTGTCAATGAGAATGTAGAGGAAAAAGAACCTTTGTGAACTGTTGGTGGGAATGCAAACTGGTGCCACCACTGTGGAAAACACTATGGAGTTTCCTCGAAAAGTTGACAATAGAACTACTTTATGATTCGGTAAACACACTAGTGGATATTTACCCAAAAAATACAAAAACACGAATTCAAAGGGATACATGCACCCTATATTTATTGCAACATTATTTACAATAACCAAGATATGAAAGCAGCCCATGGGTCCATTTAGAGAGGAATGGATAAAGAATATGTGGCATACATATTCAATGGAATATTATTCAACCATGAAAAAGAATGGAGTCTTACCATTTGCAACGACATGGATGGAACTAGACAGCATAATGCTAAGGGCAATAAGTCAGGTAGAGAAAGACAAATACCACATGACTTTACTCATATGTGGAATTTAAGAAACAAAAGGAATGTGTAGAGAGAGAATTCAAGAAATGGACTTTTAACTATAGAGAACAAACTGATGGTTATGAGAAAGGAAGTGGGTTGGGAGGATGGGTGAAATAAGAGATGAGGATTAAAGAGTATACTTGCAGTGATGAGCACCAGGTGATTTACGGAATTGTTGAATCACTATATTGTATACCTGTAACTAATATAACACTGTGTTATTTTTTTGGAATTAAAATAAGAAGTCTTCTCTACTAAATGTTCTCACATCCCATTTCCCAAATATCATCACTGCTATTACTTGGCAAATTTTTTCTATGCATATACAAATGCACATAGATGCATAGATACATTTGTCTACTCACTGATTGATTTATTTATTTTGTTTTTAGGTACCATATTGGAATCACAGTATAACATGATCTGCTTTTCAGTTAACAAAATATAAACTTTTAAAATTATTTTCATTAAACTGTAATTTAGATAAAGTTAAATTTATTCTTTTCAGTGTACTATTTTGAAAGTCTTACAAATCCAAACAATCGAGTAACCACCACGACAATTAAGATAGAGAAGTTCCATCTTTCTGAAAAATTCCCCTGTCCCCTTCATTGTCACCCATTATCCCCACCCCAGCTACTAGCAACCCTTATCTGTTTATTGCTCATATATATATATATATATATATATATATATATTTTTTTTTTTTGCCAGACTGTCACACTAATGAAATCATACATAGTGAAACATTTTTAAATCTGGCTTTTTTCACTTAGTATAATGCATTGCAGTTTCATCCATGCTATTTTCTATATAAATAGTTTGTTCATTAATATTTCTAAGTGGTATTCCATAGTGTAGAAGAACTGTAGTTGTGTATCTATTTTCTATTTGAAGGGTATTTAGGTTGTTTCAAGCTTTGACAATTATAAATGAAGGCACTATGAACATTTGTGTGCAGGTTTCATTGTGAACATAATTTTGCATTTCTGCAACAGGGTTAATACCTAGGATTAAGGTTGCTACGTCATATTCTCTCTGTCTTGGGTTCTGAGTCCTGGACACATTTCACTTCCTTCTGCTCCATGTGTGTGTCACGCTTCTCTCAGAGGCTTTGCAAAGTGTGTTTCCTTCTGTCCAGAACAGTCTCACACACCCTGTCCTCTTTTTACTTTTACTAACTTCTTTCATCCTCCCTGTAATCCTTCATTGTGAGTTTCAATCAATATAGGTTGAGTGGATGAATAAGAAGATGATCAGTCAGGCAAAAGAGATCCAACATGGTGGGGAAGTAGGAATACCTGAAGTTCCCTCATTACTCAAACAGCAGTCTAGAGGCCAGGACTTTGAATTCCAAGAGTCTGGGCTACTGAGTGACAGAGACATCTCCAGGGGCCCACAGAGACAACCTGGCAGGCTGTAGGTGCATGGTTGCAAACTGGGAAAGATAAAATGAGTGACTTAGGCATGGAGGGGAGGGGTCCACTTCTGCAGAGAGACAAAAGGAAGAGAAAGAGAGGCTGTGGAAGTGTAGGACTGTATTTGGACAAGAGAAAAACCATGGACCGGGATCGGGAAAAAACAGGGAAAGATCCAATCTCTAACTGTGGGGCTTTCTCAGGACTGGGGCTGGCTGCCTTGTTCACACACCTGGGGAGGAGGGGAGCCAGCCTGGCCTCAGTAACCAGTTCAGAAGCACAGTCCACAGTGGAAGAAAGCAATCCCCTCCCTATAACGCTGTGGGAAGAAGGTATTTAGCCATTCAAAGGACAAAAGACTCTGCCTGCACCCGCCAGCCATTAGCCATTTATCAGCAGGATGGAGTGGCACTTCCCCTGAACGAGGGCACACAGAGCAGGACCCTTTAGGACATCAGGGTTTAAATCCCAGCCAAGCACCATGGAGGTACAGGAGTCAGAGGAGCAGGACAAACCACCTGGTTCATGCCAGTGGCACTGTGAGGAGGCCCTTCAGTGGGAGGAGTGGCATTGCCCTGCAACCAGAGCTTGTGAAGCAGGATCCTTTAGGATATCTAGGTTTGAATCTCAGAGGAGCCCCAAGGAGGAACAGGAGACTGTGGAGTGGAAAAACAAACAAACAAACAAACAAACAAAAAATGGGCCACTCGCACCTGCACAGCACCGTGAAGACTGCCTGAACAGAGTATTTGGGACACCTGGTCCAGGGAGGTGAGACAAGCTTGTCGCTATTTTTCTCCCCATCACCAACAAGGTGGGATTTCAAGGAATGGACAGCAGGCCCACAGTATAGGCAGTACCACCTACACCAAACCACGCTCCTCCCCGCCTGGTAACTGGGTACCTACTGGAGCGAGATGGACATTGACCAACCAGACATCCCCTCCTCCAGACCGGCACTGCCACCCGTTCCAAGGCACCCAGAAGTTTGGAATTTTCTGATTTAATTCTTAGACAATTCTTATTGCATATATATTTTTTTTCTTCCCTTTTCCTTATTTCTTCCCTCCTCTAGTCTGGTTATTTTGGTTGTTGGTTTGTTTAAGCAGACATATTTAATCTATTCTCTTTATGCCTGTTCTATATCTCCATCTTTATTTTCCTCTCTCTCTCTGGATTAAGCCGTATAGTTTCTCTGCCTCGTCAATTTTCTTTTCTTTTCTTTTTCCCTGCCCCTGTCATTTCTCCCTTTGTATGGGATAAGGCCACTTCCACCACCACCCCCGGCCCCATTTTTTTTTTCTTTCTTTTTTTTCTAATTTTTTTTTCCAGGGCTGCTTCAATGAACAGATCAAAGCACACTTGATGGAGCATCCAAACATCACTACAAGTAGGGAGATAAAGCAACCAGAGTCACAACAAGGGAGAGCAAGTAACACACTTCAAAAAACACCTCCTGAAGGGCGAGGCCCTGGACAGTGTATGATCCATCTTTAATATAATAGTGCTTACAGGTGCAGGACACATAAAAGCTTTTGAAACATATAAGGGACAGAAAACTAGCCAAAATGACAAAACAGAAGAATTCTCCTCAAAGGAAATTTCAGGAAGAAATAACAGCTAGAGAATTGCTCAAAACAGATATAAACAATATATCTGATCAAGAATCTGGAATAATAGTCATAAGATTATAGCTGGGCTTGAAGAAGACAGCAGAGAATCTATTGCTGGAAAGATCAAGGAATTAAAAAACAGTCATGACAAATTTAAAAATGCTGTAAATGAGGTGCAAAATAAACAAGATGTGGTGACAACGAGGATTGAAGAAGCAGAGGAGAGAATAAGTTAAATAGAAGATAAAAACAAGGAAAAAGATGAAGCTGAGAAAAAAAAAGAGATTAAAAAATTCTAGACCACAAGGGGAGAATGAGAGAACTAAGTGATTCAATGAAACAATAATATCTGTATCTAGACGTTCCAGAAGAAGAAACGAGAGAGAAATGGGCAGAAGGAGTACTTGAACAACTCATAGCTGAGAATTTCCCCAATATGGGGAAGGAACAGATGTTGAAATCCAGGATGCTCAGATAACATCCTTCAGACATAACAGGAATTGATCTTCTGCCTGATATATAGTGAAACTGGCTAAATACAAAGATAAAGAGAGATTTCTGAAAACAGCTAGGGATAAACGAGCCTTAACATACAAAGGTAGACACATAAGGCTAGTAGCAGACCTATCTAATGAAACTTGGCAGTCCAGAAGGGAGTGGAAGGAAATATTCAAAGTGATGAATAGGAAAAATTTGCAGCCAAGAATCCTTTATCCAGCAAGGCTGTCAATCAAAATAGGAAAGATAAAGGTTTTCCCAAATAAGCAAAAACTGAAGGAGTTCATCACCACTAAATCAGCCCTACAATAGACAATAAAGGGGGACTCTGTGAGTGGAATGTTGCAAAGACTACAAAGGACCAGAGACATCACTACAAGCATGAAACCTACTGATAACACATTGACACTGAATCCATATCTTTCAATAATAACACTGAATGTAAATGGACTAAATGCTCCAACCAAAAGATATAGGGTATCAGAATGGATAAAAAACAAGACCCATCTATTTTTTGTCTATAAGAGACCCATTTTAGACCTGAGGGCACCTTCGGATTGAAGGTGAGAGGATGGAGAACCACCTATCATGCTACTAGAAGTCAAAAAAAAAAAAAAAGCTGGACTAGCCATACTTATATCAAGTAAACTAGATTTTAAATTAAAGGCTGTAACAGGACATGAAGAAGGGTGTTATATAATAATTACTGGGTCTATTCATCAAGAAGAGCTAACAATTATAAATGTCTATGCACGGAATTCAGGAGCATCCAAATATATAAAACAATTAATCACAAACATATGCAACCTTATTGGTAAGAATGTGGTAATTGCAAGGGACTTTAATACTACACTTACAACATTGGACAGATCATCTAGACAGAAAATCAATAAAGAAATAAAGGCCCCAAATGATACACTGGACCAGATGGACTTGGCAGGTATATTCAGAACTTTTCTTCTTAAAGCAGCAGAATATGCATTCTTCTCGAGTGTACATGGAACATTCTCCAAGATAGATCACACACTGGGACACAAAACAGCCCTCAATAAATAAAGAAGAATTAAGATGATACCATGCACACTTGCAGATCACAATGCTATGAAACTTGAAATCAAACACAGGAAAAAGTTTGGAAAACCTCCAAATGCATGGAGGTTAAAGAACATCCTACTAAAGAATGAATGGGTCAACCAGGCAATTAAAAAAAGAAATTTAAAAAACATATTGAAACAAATGAGAATGAAAACACAACAATCCAAACCCTTTGGGATGCAGCAAAGGCAGTCTTGAGAGGAAAATACATTGCAATCCAGGCCTATCTCAAGAAACAAGAAAAATAATCAATACAAAATCTAACAGCACACCTAAAGGAAATAGAAGCAGAGCAGCAAAGACACCTCAAACCCAGCAGAAGAAGAGAAATAATAAAGATCAGAGCAGAAATAAATATAGAATAAAAAATACAGTAGAACAGAAAAATGAAATGAAGAGATGGTTTTTTGAAAAAATAAAGAAAATTTATAACCCCCTAACCAGACTTCTCAAAAAGAAAAGAAAGAGGACCCAAATAGATAAAATGATGAATGAAAATGGATTTATTATGACCAATCCCTTAGAAATACAAGCAATTATCAGAGAATACTATGAAAAATTATATGCCAACAAACTGGACAACCTGGAAGAAATGGACAAATTCCTAGACACCCAAACACTATCCAAACTCAAACGGGAAGAAATAGAAAACTTGAACAGATCTGTAACTAGTGAGGAAATTGAATCAGTTATCAAAAATCTCCCAACAAATAAAAGTTCTGGACCAGATGGCTTCCCTCAATAATTCTACCAGACATTTAAAGCAGCGTTAATACCTATCCTTCTCTAGCTATTCCCCAAAAAATAGAAATGGAAGGAAATCTTCCAGACTCATTCTATGAAGCCAGCATTATCTTTATTCCCCAACCAGACAGAGACCCCACTGAAAAGGAGAATTACAGGCCAATATCCCCAATGAAAATGGATGCAAAAATTCTCAAGAAATTACTATCAAATCAAATTCAACAGCATAAAAAAATAAGTATTCAACATGATCAAGTGGGATTCATTCCTGGGCTGCAGGGCTAGTTCAATATTTGCAAATCAATCAATGTGATACACCACATCAATAAAGAAAAGATAAGAACCATATGATCCTGCCAATAGATACAGAAAAAGGCATTTGACAGAATATAACATCCTTTCTTAATAAAAACCCTCAAGAAAGTGGGGATAGAAGGAACATATCTAAACATCATAAAAACCATATATGAAAAACCCACAGGTAATACCATCCTCAATGGGGAAAAACTTAGAGCTGAGATCAGGAGCATGACATGTCCACTCTCACCGTTGCTGTTTAACACAGTGTTGGAAGTCCTAGCATCGGTAATCAGACAACAAAATGAGATAAAAGACATCAAAAGTAGCAAAAAAAAAACCTTTCACTTTTTGCAGACGACATGATATTTTACATAGAAAATCCGAAAGACTTCACCAGAAGAGTGCTAGAACTGATAAATGAATTCAGCAAAGTCGCAGGGTACAAAATCAGTGTACAGAAATCAGTTGCATTTTTATACACCAATAATGAAGCAACAGAAAGAGAAATAAAGAAACTGACCCTATTTCCAATTGCACCGAGAACTGTAAAATTCCTAGGAATAAACCTAACCAAAGATGTAAAATATCTGTATGCTGTAAGTTATAGAAAGCTTATGAAGGAAATTGAAGAAGACACAAAGAAATGGAAAA
This sequence comes from Panthera uncia, assembly GCF_023721935.1. NCBI lineage: Eukaryota > Metazoa > Chordata > Mammalia > Carnivora > Felidae > Panthera > Panthera uncia. The sequence continues at coordinate 79,435,242 of NC_064817.1, forward strand.
ACATTTCATGTTCATGGATTGGAAAAATAAATATTGTCAAAATGTCAATACTAGACAAATCAATCTACACATTCAATGCAATCCCATTCAAAACTGCATTGGCATTCTTCTCAGAGCTACAACAACAATCTTAAAATTTGTATGGAACAACAAAAGACCCTAAATAGCCAATGTAATATTGAAGAAAAAAACCAAAGCAGGAGGTATCACAATCCCAGACTTTAGCCTCTACTACAAAGCTGAAATCATGAAGACAGTATGGTACTGGCACAAAAACAGACACACAAACCAATGGAATAGAATAGAGAACCCAGAATTGGAGCCACAAGTGTATGGCCAACTAATCTTTGAGAAAGCAGGGAAGAGCATACAATGGAAAAAAAGACAGTCTCTTTAGCAAATTGTGCTTAAAGAACTGGACAGCAACATGCAGAGGAATGAGACTAGACCACTCTCTTACATAATACACAAAAATAAACTCACAATGGATGAAAGACCTAAATATGAGACAGGTAACCATTAAAACCCTAGAGGAGAAAAGCAGGCAACAACGTCTTTGACCTCAGCTGCAGCAACTTATTACTCAACACATCTCCAAAAGCAAGGGAATTAAAAGCAAAAATGAACTATTGGGACCTCATCAAGATAAAAAGCTTCCGCACTGCAAAGGAAACAATCAAGAAAATTAAAAGACAACCGACAGAATGGGAAAAGATATTTGCAAATGACATATCGAGTAAAGCATTAGTGTCAAAATTTATAATTTTTTTACATTTATTTATTTTTGAGAGACAGAGCACTAGTGGGGGAGGGGCATAGAGAGAGAGAGGGAGGAAAACACAGAATCCAAAGCAGGCTCCAGGCTCTGAGCATTCAGCACACAGCCCAACACAGGGCTTGATCCCACAAACCGTGAGATCATGACCTGAGCCGAGGTCAGACGCTCAACCAACTAAGCCACCCAGGCACCCCATAGTATCCAAAATTTATAAAGAAGTTTCTAAACTCAACACCCAAAAAACAAATAATCTAGTGAAGAAATGGGCAGAAGACATGAATAGACACTATTCCCTTTCAAAGAAGACATACAGATGGCCAATAGACACATGAAAAGATGCTCAACATCACTCATCATCAGGGAAATATAAATGAAATTCACACTGAGATATCACCTCACACCGGTCAGAGTGGCTAAAATGAACAAATGAGGAAACTACAGATGCTGGCCAGGATGTGGAGAAATGGGAACACTCTAGCATTGTTGGTCGGAATGCAAACTGGTGCAGCCACTCTGGAAATCAGTGTGGAGGTTCCTTAACTACCCTATGAGCCAGTAATAGCACTACTAGGAATTTACCCAAGGGATACAGGAGTGCTGTTGCATAGGGGCACATGTACCCAATGTTTATAGCGGTGCTTTCAACAATAGCCAAATCATGGAGAGAGCCTACATGTCCATCGGCTGATGAATGGATAAAGAAGATGGGGTTTATATATACAATGGAATACTACTTGACAGTGAGAAGGAATGAAATCCTGCCATTTGCAGCAACGTGGATGTAACTAGAAGGTATAATGCTGAGTAAAGTAAGTCAGTCAGTGAAGGACATATATCATATATTTTCAGTCATATGTGGATCTTGAGAAACTTAACAGAAGACCATGGGAGAAGACAGGGGGAAAAATAGATACAAACAGAGGGAGGGAGGCAAACCACAAGAGACTCTTAAATACAGACAACAAACTGAAGCTGGACGAGGGCGTGGGGGAGAGTGAAAATGGGTGGTGGGCACTGAGGAGGGCACTTGTTGGGATGAGCGCTGGGTGTTGTATGTAAGCCAATTGGACAATAAATTATATTTTATACATAAATAAATAGATAAATAAATAAATAAATAAATAAAGACTTGGAACAAAATGTACATGTAAAAATTGTGTGTGTATGTGTGTTCCCTAGCTCTGTCCACTAAGAGGACCTGGAAACAGCAACACTCAAGTAGCAGTTGGGCCCACCTAGTGACTATATTTTGGTTTTTAAATATTTATGGTTACTATAATGAACCAGGGTTTCTTGATGAAATTAATTTTAATTTCTTAATTAAAAAAATTAATTCCAGGTTTGGGGCAGGGAAAATACAAATTGTTTCTGGCATATAATGTGCCAGATAATAAGGAAAATTGAGATCATATCTTCTCAAAGATTGAGATTTTATCCAAAGGACACAAAAAGCAGCCCAAAGAGGAACAATTTTGAGCACAAAACAAATGTGATAGGATATATTATATATAACCAATTCAATTACACAGGAAAACATGAGTCCATGATATAAATATATTTAATAAATATATTTAAATAATTAATTTCAAATGATTAAGAACAGTACATTTGTGCATCATCAAATACTTATTGATTGCAGAGGGTGTATCTTTACAGTGAGAAAACCTAGGAGACAATACTCTAATCAAGTGATCAAAGTACAATATATAACTGAAAAATCCAAATTACACACTGTATTCTAGGGTACAATGTGAAAAACACAGCATCACTTCTATATTATCTCTACATATAATCATTACCAAACATCAGACATACTCAAATCAAGATGTGGGCTACAAAATAACTGGCCCACAATCTTAAAAAATGTCAAGGTCATTAAAGTCAAGGCAAAACTGGAGAATTTTTTAGACTATGGGAAACCAAAGAGACATGACAATTGTATACAGTACAGGATTCTATCCTGGATCCTTTTGCTATGAAGAACATTATTAGAACATTTGGCAAAATTTAAACAAGGTCTTAAGATTAGCTTGTAGTAAGTGTTATTAATGATAATTTCCTGATTTTGATGGTTGTCTTGTGGCTAATATAGGAGAATGTTCTTATCTGTAAGACATACACACTTAAGTATTTGGGAGCTATGGGGTATAACGTTGGCAACTTATTCTCATATGGTCCAGGGAGGAGTTTGGATTCTTTGTTTTATACCAATTATTTTCCTGCAAGTGTGCATTTTTTCAACAACAACGACAACAAAATAAGGAGTATTTATTGTTTTCATCAGAAACAATAAAAATTAATATGGGCTTAAACTATAGATAAAGGCTGAAAGGAACCCCTTTGGGTTTTATAACAATGTTTACGTTGCTAACCTTGAGAGCAGATTCAGCATAATGGAGAGGCAATAAACAGGGGTGGTTTGAAGAATGATAGGGAGATTGGAAAGTGGAGACAGTGAATACATTCCCCCCTTTGAAAAGTTTGTTGTTTCTGAAAATGAGAAGAGGAGAGAGTGGATCTTAGGGGAATTGATTCATAGGGAAGAGTTTTTTAATATCTTTGTTTATTGGAAGAAGAGACAGAAACAAATTCATATTAATGATGAAAAGGGATGACTTAGAAATTAAGAGGTTGAAGACCTAACAGTTCAGATGAAGTTGAAGTACACTCAGCCTTTAGTTTTTCTGACTCTTCTGTATTGACAGAACAATGATCAAACATTCAATTCAGTATTTTCAAAGGGCTGGGTATGGAGGATGCTCTCCTACAAAAGATCTTGCTTTTAATAAATTGATATTTTATTACTAATTGATGACATGTTGATATTTATGTAAGAATTATTATACATATAATTATATTCAGCTAAATATATTTGGCCAAAACATACACAAAACTACAGAAATGAATATCACCAGAGATGTGGGGAAATATAGAAGTCAAATTTTTTATGCTGCTTGAATTTGCTTTACAACTAGGATTTACTACTTATGTAATTATAAGAAAAATAATATTTTTTAAATTAGAGGTGACAATTTGCTCTTAAATGTATTTGCAGAATTGTTGTAGAGAAAGATTTACTTATTTAAAAATACATCTACAACTAATTGTGAATTGGAGTGGAAAAAGGCAGATTAGAAACTGTGTATAGCATCATTCCAAACATTGCTAATCAGACAGGGTCTGTCTGTCATGAGGCTTACAGACAGAAGTGACAGTACAGGGTCTTGTGCCACATTTCACATCTATATAGGTACATTTGGTAGATTTAAGGAACCCCTGGTCCTCCCTCTTCCCCTCCTAATCTGTCAACTGAGGTACAAGTTGCAGTTCCAGTGCTTGTCACCAGATGGTGAAAGACCTCTACTTTCTAAATTTTATCCAGCATAATGCTTCAATAGCAAGGAGAGAAAATGAAAACAATAAACATTTTTGCTTGTTTAAATAGACTATTTTGTAGAACAGTTTTAGGTTCAAGGCAAACTTGAACAGAAAGTACAGAGAGTTCCCATATACCTTTTGTTCCTGTACTCCCACAATCTCCCCCCACTATCAACATCATGCCTCAGAGTGCTGCATCTGTTACAATCAAAGAAACTGTACTGACACACCCATTATCACCCAGAGTTGATATTTTACATTGTCAAAGCAAAAAAAAATTAAATAATTTTTACAAAGCAGGTTCTAAACCAGGAAATATGAAATAAGCCTCCATCTCATATACTTAGGAAAGGGTTGGAAAGAGGCTCATCACTCCAAAATCAACATTGCATTAATTTATCATACCACTACTTATTTATAAGCAGCCTGTATGTTGCAGGCACTGGCAACCTACATAAATACTCCATTTTCACACCTCTGTGTTCAGCCCCAAAATTATCCATACAACTGTCTACCCTAGTGTACCTGTCCTATTAAACTTCAAGATTCTACCACAGTTTTCACATCAAATAAGTTGACACAAATCCGACTTTGAGACCTGGAAAGTAACTGTCTTCAGAAAAAGTAGTGTGGTAGAAGAGAGTAAGAAAAAAATCAGTATCACAATCCTTGTAATGCCTCTTCCCAAGCTGCAGAGCCTTGAAAAGTGTACATCTCCTCTCTGAACTTCAGTAGAGTCCACGTGGGTTAAGGCCATAGGACTTGCAAAAGTATCCAGTCAATTACCTTCTCTGACTATGACTTGCTTTGTTTCAAGACCCATTTTGTTTCTTTTATAAGACATATTAATAGGAGAAAAACAAGTTTAACAGCATGTATAACTCTTGTATACATGGGAGAGACCCAGAACACTGAATAACTTATTTAAGGAGCTGTTTTGGAAAAGAGACTCTAAGTTTGCTTTGAGTGAAGTATGTACCAATCACACAGCATGCTTGGACTAGTCCACTTTATATAATATATGGGGTTCTGGGAGGTGGGGATAGCCTGTATCATGTCCCCACAATATTTTAAGGATCTTCTTAGTGGATAAACCAGAGATCTGACTTAGCAGCACTTGACTGACATCACAACTATGTTTGCACAATTGGTTCTTACTGGAATACCTCCTCACCTGCATACATTGGCTCAGCATTCAGGTACCATAATATGACATCCTGCCTGCATTTGTATCTGTTCTAAAAACCCTAAATACACCTCCTAAGATATCACCCTTTGGTAATTATTAGCATAAGCCAAAATGTATATACTTTAAGTTCCAGTCTGGCATGTAATGAGCTTGGAAGTTGCCAGTTCCGTTCTCACAAGAAAAGAGCTGAACAAAGTGAAAATCAATACCTCTTCTTAGATCAGTCAGACAATTGAGGTCACAAGACAAACTACTGCCCCCCAAGATTGGAGAAACATACAGACAGATATAGAAGATCAGAATTCCCCAGAGTAGAACCCAGGAGCAAAACCCCTGCTAAAATCAGTACCGACAAAGGAAAGCATAAACTATAATTGACAAATTGCTGGAAGCCCAGTGTGGGCAAGTCTGAGAATTAACAACTCAAGGAGTGCCTGATATCAGCAAGGGCTCCAAAACTTTCAGGAGTTTTACCTACAGGAGCTCTACCAAGTTCTTACAGTGAAGATTAAAGAAAAATCCCTTCATGCTTCTGGTATGGCAAGAGAAGTAGTCATTTTGAAATACATCCAGGGGTGCCTGGGTGGCTCAGGCAGTTGAACATTCTACTTCGGCTGAACTCATGATCTCACAGTTCATGAGTTTGAGCCACTCATCGGACTCTGTGCTGATAGCTTGGAGCCTGTTTCTGATTTGTGTCTCTATCTCTCTCTTCCCCTCCACTGCTTGTGCTCTGTTTCTCTCTCTCTCTCTCTCAAAAATAAGTAAACATTAGAATTAAAAAAAAAGAAAGCAATACATCCAGAGCTTTCTTCTTTTTTTAAGTTTATTTTTTATTTATTTTTGAGAGAGAAATAGCGAGTGAGTGGGGGAGAGGCAGAGAGAGAGGGAGACATAATCCCAAGCAGGCTCCATGCTCTCAGTGCAGAGCCCAGTGTGGGGCTCAAACTCACGAACTGAACCGTGGGATCATGACCTGAGCTGAAATCAAGAGTCAGACGCTCAACTGACTGAGCCACCCAGGCACCCCCAGAGCACTCCATTCTTAACAAATCCTGCCCTCAAGGGAAACTATTTTTCCAGAGTCTGTTGTGGTTTTACTGGAACTTAACTGACCTGAGGGAAAGGAAATACCCAACTCCAACCCCTTTAGTATTTGACATGCAGGCAAGGAAATACCCAATCCCCGTCCCTTCTAGTCTTTCATGTGAAGGAAGGAAAACACTGAACCCCAGCCACCTCTGGCCTTCCCATCTCAACACAGAAAAACTGAGAAGCACTTGAGTAGTTCAAAGCCCAGGGTCACAGGCTCACTAAACTCTGACCATATCAGAGGATTATAGGATGCTTACCCCACCCCACATCTTACCACTACATCAACAAGGCTTTTGTATAATTATACGGGAATACAACTGAAAGAACTGTATGTCTGATATTTTATTTAAGAAAAGTCCCTAGGGAAACTGAAACACAATAGGGGAGAAAAAACCAATGTTTATGGAAATTTAGCCTCTGAAAACTATAGGAAAGCAAGCAGTAAATGATGGGGCTTGGGGGTGATGGTGGGGTTCAGGGATGATGGACAAGAAAGAATTCTTGAAGATGTCTTTGGTGCAAAAAGGTGATTTTATTAAAGCGGGGGGAGGAGGACAGGACTCATGTGCAGAAAGAGCTGCCCTGGAGTTGTGATGGGTAACTGGTTATATACCTTCAGGTTGGGAGGGGTTAGAGATAGAGTAAGTCTTTTTTTTTTTAATATATGAAATTTATTGTCAAATTGGTTTCCATACAACACCCAGTGCTCATCCCAAAAGGTGCCCTCCTCAATACCCATCACCCACCCTCCCCTCCCTCCCACCCCCCATCAACCCTCAGTTTGTTCTCAGTTTTTAAGAGTCTCTTATGCTTTGGCTCTATCCCACTCTAACCTCTTTTTTTTTCCTTCCCCTCCCCAATGGGTTTCTGTTAAGTTTCTCATGATCCACATAAGAGTGAAACCATATGGTATCTGTCTTTCTCTGTATGGCTTATTTCACTTAGCATCACACTCTCCAGTTCCATCCACGTTGCTACAAAAGGCCATATTTCATTCTTTCTCATTGCCACGTAGTATTCCATTGTGTATATAAGCCACAATTTCTTTATCCATTCATCAGTTGATGGACATTTAGGCTCTTTCCATAATTTGGCTATTGTTGAAAGTGAAGCTATAAACATTGGGGTACAAGTGCCCCTATGCATCAGCACTCCTGTATCCCTTGGGTAAATTCCTAGCAGTGCTACTGCTGGCTCATAGGGTAGGTCTATTTTTAATTTTTTGAGGAACATCCACACTGTTTTTCAGAGTGGCTGCACCAATTTGCATTCCCACCAACAGTGCAAGAGGGTTCCCGTTTCTCCACATCCTCTCCAGCATCTATAGTCTCCTGATTTGTTCATTTTGGCCACTCTGACTGGCGTGAGGTGATATCTGAGTGTGGTTTTGATTTGTATTTCCCTGATAAGGAGCACCGTTAAACATCTTTTCATGTGCCTGTTGGCCATCCGGATGTCTTCTTTAGAGAAGTGTCTATTCATGTTTTCTGCCCATTTCTTCACTGGGTTATTTGTTTTTTGGGTGTGGAGTTTGGTCAGCTCTTTATAGATTTTGGATACTACCCCTTTGTCTGATATGTCATTTGCAAATATCTTTTCCCATTCCGTTGGTTGCCTTTTAGTTTTGTTGGTTGTTTCCTCTGCTGTGCAGAAGCTTTTTATCTTCATAAGGTCCCAGTAATTCATGTTTGCTTTTAATTCTCTTGCCTTTGGGGATGTGTCGAGTAAGAGATTGCTATGACTGAGGTCAGAGAGGTCTTTTCCTGCTTTCTCCTCTGGGGTTTTGATGGTTTCCTGTCTCACATTCAGGTCCTTTATCCATTTTGAGTTTCTTTTTGTGAATGGTGTGAGAAAGTGGTCTAGTTTCAACCTTCTGCATGTTGCTGTCCAGTTCTCCCAGCACCATTTGTTAAAGAGACTGTCTTTTTTCCATTGGATGTTCTTTCCTGCTTTGTCAAAGATTAGTTGGCCATACGTTTGTGGGTCTAGTTCTGGGGTTTCTATTCTATTCCATTGGTCTATGTGTCTGTTTTTGTGCCAATACCATGCTGTCTTGATGATGACAGCTTTGTAGTAGAGGCTAAAGTCTGGGATTGTGATGCCTCCTGCTTTGGTCTTCTTCTTCAAAATTACTTTGGCTATTCGGAGCCTTTTGTGGTTCCATATGAATTTTAGGATTGCTTGTTCTAGTTTCGAGAAGAATGCTGGTGCAATTTTGATTGGGATTGCATTGAATGTGTAGATAGCTTTGGGTAGTATTGACATTTTGACAATATTTATTCTTCCAATCCATGAGCAGGGAATGTCTTTCCATTTCTTTATATCTTCTTCAATTACCTTCATAAGCTTTCTATAGTTTTCAGCATACAGATCTTTTACATCTTTGGTTAGATTTATTCCTAGGTATTTTATGCTTCTTGGTGCAATTGTGAAAGGGATCAGTTTCTTTATATGTCTTTCTGTTGCTTCATTGTTAGTGTATAAGAATGCAACTGATTTCTGTACATTGATTTTGTATCCTGCAACTTTGCTGAATTCATGTATCAGTTCTAGCAGACTTTTGGTGGAGTCTATCGGATTTTCCATGTATAATATCATGTCATCTGCAAAAAGTGACAGCTTGACTTCATCTTTGCCAATTTGGATGCCTTTGATTTCCTTTTGTTGTCTGATTGCTGATGCTAGAACTTCCAACACTATATTAAACAAAAACGGTGAGAGTGGACATCCCTGTCGTGTTCCTGATCTCAGGGAAAAAGCTGTCAGGTTTTCCCCATTGAGGATGATGTTAGCTGTGGGATTTTCATAAATGGCTTTTATGATCTTTAAGTATGTTCCTTCTATCCCAACTTTCTCAAGGGTTTTCATTAAGAAAGGGTGCTGGATTTTGTCAAAGGCCTTTTCTGCATCGATTGCCAGGATCATATGGTTCTTCTCTTTTCTTTTATTAATGTGATGTATCACGTTGATTGATTTCCAAATGTTGAACCAGCCCTGCATCCCAGGAATGAAACCCACTTGATCATGGTGAATAATTCTTTTTATATGCCGTTGAATTCGATTTGCTAGTATCTTATTGAGAATTTTTGCATCCATATTCATCAGGGATATTGGCCTGTAGTTCTCTTTTTTTGCTGGGTCTCTGTCTGGTTTAGGAACCAAAGTAATACTGGCTTCCTAGAATGAGTCTGGAAGTTTTCTTTCCCTTTCTATTTTTTGGAATAGGTTGAGAAGGATAGGTATTATTTCTGCTTTAAACATCTGGTAGAACTCCCCTGGGAAGCCATCTGGTCCTGGACTCTTATTTGTTGGGAGATTTTTGATAACTGATTAAATTTCTTCGCTGGTGATGGGTCTGTTCAAGCTTTCTATTTCCTCGTGATTGAATTTTGGAAGCGTGTGGGTGTTTAGGAATTTGTCCATTTCTTCCAGGTTGTCCAGATTGTTGGCATATAATTTTTCATAGTATTCCCTGATAATTGCTTGTATCTCTGAGGGATTTGTTGTAATAATTCCATTTTCATTCATGATTTTATCTATTTGGGTCATCTGCCTTTTCTTTTTGAGAAGCCTGGCTAGAGGTTTGTCAATTTTGTTTATTTTTTCAAAAAACCGACTCTTGTTTTCGTTGATCTGCTCTACAGTTGTTTTAGATTCTATATTGTTTATTTCTGCTCTGATCTTTATTATTTCTCTTCTTCTGTTGGGTTTGGGGTGTTTTTGCTGTTCTGCTTCTAGTTCCTTTAAGTGTGCTGTTAGATTTTGTATTTGGGATTTTTCTTGTTTCTTGAGATAGGCCTGGATTGCAATGTATTTTCCTCTCAGGACTGCCTTCGCTGCATCTCAAGGCATTTGGATTGTTGTATTTTCATTTTCGTTTGTTTCCATATATTTTTTAATTTCTTCTCTAATTGTCTGGTTGACCTACTCATTCTTTAGTAAGGTGTTCTTTAACCTCCATGCTTTTGGAGGTTTTCCAGACTTTTTCCTGTGGTTGATTTCAAGCTTCATAACATTGTGGTCTGAAAGTATGCATGGTATAATTTCAATTCTTGTAAACTTATGAAGGGCTGTTTTGTGACCAAGTATATGATCTATCTTGGAGAATGTTCCATGTGGACTCGAGAAGAAAGTATATTCTGTTGCTTTGGGATGCAGAGTTCTAAATATATCTGTCAAGTCCATCTGATCCAATGTATCATTCAGGGCCCTTGTTTCTTTATTGACCGTGTGTCTAGATGATCTATCCATTTCTGTAAGTAGAGTGTTAAAGTCCCCTGCAATGACCACATTCTTATCAATAAGGTTGCTTATGTTTATGAGTAATTGTTTTATATATTTGGGGGTTCCGGTATTTGGTGCACAGACATTTATAATTGTTAGCTCTTGCTGATGGATAGACCCTGTAATTATTATATAATGCCCTACTTCATCTCTTGTTACAGCCTTTGACTGAAAGTCTAGTTTGTCTGATATAAGTATGGCTACTCCAGCTTTCTTTTGGCTTCCAGTTGCATGATAAATAGTTCTCCATCCCCTCACTCTCAATCTAAAGGTGTCCTCAGGTCTAAAATTAGTCTCTTGTAGACAGCAAATAGATGGGTCTTGTTTTTTTATCCATTCTGATACCCTATGTCTTTTGGTTGGCACATTTAATCCATTTACATTCAGTGTTATTATAGAAAGATACGGGTTTAGAGTCATTGTGATGTCTGTATGTTTTATGCTTGTAGCGATGTCTCTGGTACTTTGTCTCACAGGATCCCCCTTAGGATCTCTTGTAGGGCTGGTTTCGTGGTGACAAATTCCTTCAGTTTTTGTTTGTTTGGGAAGACCTTTATCTCTCCTTCTATTCTAAATGACAGACGTGCTGGATAAAGGATTCTCGGCTGCATATTTTTTCTGTTTAGCACACTGAAGATCTCGTGCCAATCCTTTCTGGCCTGCCAAGTTTCAAAGGAGAGATCAGTCACGAGTCTTATAGGTCTCCCTTTATATGTGAGGGCACGTTTATCCCTTGCTGCTTTCAGAATTTTCTCTTTATCCTTGTATTTTGCCAGTTTCACTCTGATATGTCGTGCAGAAGATCGATTCAAGTTACGTCTGAAGGGAGTTCTCTGTGCCTCTTGGATTTCAATGCCTTTTTCCTTCCCCAGTTCAGGGAAGTTCTCAGCTATTATTTCTTCAAGTACCCCTTCAGCACCTTTCCCTCTCTCTTCCTCCTCTGGGATACTAATTATGTGTATATTATTTCTTTTTAGCGTATCACTTAGTTCTCTAATTTTCCCCTCATACTCCTGGATTTTTTTATCTCTCTTTCTCTCAGCTTCCTCTTTTTCCATAACTTTATCTTCTAGTTCACCTATTCTCTCTTCTGCCTCTTCAATCCGAGCCGTCGTCATTTCCATTTTGTTTTGCATTTCATTTAAAGTGTTTTTCAGCTCCTCGTGACTGTTCCTTAGTCCCTTGATCTCTGTAGCAAGAGATTCTCTGCTGTCCTCTCTACTGTTTTCAAGCCCAGCGATTAATTTTATGACTATTATTCTAAATTCACTTTCTGTTATATTATTTAAATCCTTTTTGATCAGTTCTTTAGCTGTTGTTATTTCCTGGAGATTCTTCTGAGGAGAATTCTTCCATTTTGTCATTTTGGATAGTCCCTGGAGTGGTGAGGACCTGCAGGGCACTTCCCCTGTGCTGTGGTGTATAACTGGAGTTGGTGGGCGGGGCTGCAGTCAGACCTGATGTCTGCCCCCAGCCCACCGCTGGGGCCACAGAAAGACTGGTGTGTGCCTTCTCTTCCCCTCTCCTAGGGGCGGGATTCACTGTGGCATGGCGTGGCTGTCTGGGCTACTTGCACACTGCCAGGCTTGTGATGCTGGGGATCTGGCGTATTAGCTGGGGTGGGTAGGCAAGGTGCAAGGGGGCAGGAGGGGCAGGCTTAGCTCGCTTCTCCTTAGGTGATCCACTTCAGGAGGGGCCCTGTGGCAGCGGGAGGGAGTCAGATCCACTGCCGGATGTTTGGCTCCACAGAAGCACAGAGTTGGGTGTTTGTGAGGAGGGAGCAAGTTCCCTGGCAAGAACTGGTTCCCTTTGGGATTTTGGCTGGGGGATGGGCGAGGGAGATGGTGCTGGCGAGCGCCTTTGTTCCTCGCCAAGCTGAGCTCTGTCATCCGGGGGGCTCAGCAACTCTCCCCCCCTTGCCCTCCAGCCTTCCCACTTTCTGAGCAGAGCTGTTAACTTATGACCTCCCAGATGCTAAGTCACGCTTGCTGTCAGAACACACTCCGTCCGGCCCCTCTGCTTTTGCAAGCCAGACTCGGGGCTCTGCTTGGCCAGCAGGCTGCCCCTCCACCCCGGCTCCCTCCCGCCAGTCCGTGGAGCACGCACCGCCTCGCCGCCCTTCCTACCCTCTTCCGTGGGCCTCTCATCTGTGCTTGGCTCCAGAGACTCCGTTCTGCTAATCTTCTGGTGGTTTTCTCGGTTATTTAGGCAGGTGTAGGTGGAATCTAAGTCATCAGCAGGATGCGCGGTGAGCCCAGCGTCCTCCTACGCCGCCATCTTCCAACCTCCCCCCGAGATAGAGTAAGTCTTTAAAGAATTGTGGAAGCAAGGTTTCCGAGACCTTGAGGGGCTAGCTGTTGTTAGGACAAATTACCATTTATTACTGCTTAGGGAAACCTCAGTCATGAGACCCTTCAGATGCATATCGGGGGGCTATATGCCTGGAGTACAATTGCCAGCATATATCTTGGGGAAGTTAAGATAAAGGACATTTCCAAGGGAATTTTTATATGTTAAAGTAGACTTACAGGATCCTGGGCGGGGGGGAGGTGTCAGTATAATGATCGTGGGTCATTATTGTCGTAGGTTCATTTGTGGGTTTTTTATTCTGTTCCATTCTATCATTTTCCTTTGATTCTTTCTTACAGTTTGTATCTCTCTGCTTACATTACCCATCTGTCTTGCATGTTGTCTGCTTTTTCCATTAGAGTCCTTAACATATTAATCATACTTGTTTTAAATTCCCAATATGATAATGTACAAGTTCCTGCTAAATCTGAAACTGATTTTGAGGCTTCAGAAATCAGAAGAAATCAGAAATCCCTTTTGCCCCTAGCAAAGTGTCATCATCAACACAGCTGAGCTTCTAGAGGGTGGTCACTCTACCTGTTTCAAGGACTTTTCAATGGGTTGTAGGCAGTAAGGGAATTTAATGTTTCATTTGCCTTAGTTTCCCACATCACCATGACAAGCACTTAAACCCCTTTTGTTTGTTCTTGGGTAGCCAGGTGTGTTCAAAGAATATCACACATATTCCACCGGTTGTGGGGGTGGGGGTGCTAGCTTGTATGTTGCTCTCAGCTTGCACTATGCTCCCTCATCAGTAAACATAGCCTAACCCTATCCAGACAAACATAAAACCTCTCACTAAAGGATTATTTACTACAGTTCCACTTATCTAGAGCATTATATCTAGCTTTCAAACAAAGTACAAGGCATGAAAAAATACAAAAGCACAGTTTGGAAAGACTGAGCAAGCCTCAAAGTCAGATTCAGATATAGCAGGAACATATACATTATCATATTGGGAATTTAAAACAAATATGATTAATATGCTAAGGACTCTAATGGAAAAAGCAGACAACATGGAAGACAGATGGGTAATGTAAGCAGAGATATAAAATCTCTAAGAAGGAATCAAAGGAAAATGATAGAATGGAACAGAATAAAAAACCGACAAATGAACCCACGACTATAAGATCAATTAATCTTCAATAAGCAGGGAAGAATATCCAATGGGGAAAAGACAGTCTCTTTAATAAATACTGTTGGGAAAACTGGACAGCAACATGCAAAAACTAAAATGAAACTGGACCACTTTCCTGCACCATACACAAAAATAAATTCACAATGGATTAAAACCTAAATGTAAGACCTGAAACCATAAAAATCCTAGAGGAGAACACAGGCAGTAAACTTTTTGACATTAGCCATAGCAATTTCTTTCTGGGTATGTCTTTTGAGGCAATGAAAACAAAAGAAAAAATAAACTATTGGGTCTTAAAATAAAAATAAAACTAAAAAGCTTAAAAATAAAATGATTCTGTACAGCAAAGGAAACAATCAACAAAATTAAAAGTCAGCCTATGGAATGGGAGAAGATATTTGCAAATGACATATCTGATAAAGGGTTAGCATCCAAAATATATAAAGAACTTATACAACTTAACATCCCCCAAAAAACAAATAATCCAATTGAAAAATGGGAAGAAGACATGAATAGACATTTTCCAATGAGACATACGAATGGACAACAGACACATGAAAAATTCTCAATATCACTTATCAGCAAAATGTAAATCAAAACTACAATAAAATATCATCTCACACCTGTCAGAATGGCTAAAATAACCAACATAAGAAACAATAAGTGTTGGCAAGGGTGTGGAGAAAGAGGAACAACACTCTTGCACTGCTGATGGAAATGTAAACTGGTGCTACTGCACTCAAAAGTAGTACGGAGGTTCCTCAAAAAATTAAAAATAGAACTACCTTGTGATCCAGCAATTGCACTACTAGGTATTTACAAAAAGAGCACAAAAATACTAATTCAAAGGGATACATGCACCCCAATGTTTATAGCAGCATTATCTATAATAGTCAAACTATGGAAAGAGCCCAAGTGTGCATTGACTGATGAATGGATGAAGAAGTGGTGTGTATATATATACAATGCAATATTAGTCATAAGAAAGAATGAAATTTTGCCATTTATAACAAAGTGGATGCAGTTAGAGAGTGTTATGCTAAGCGAAAATAAGTCAGTCAGAGAAAGACAAATTCTGTATGATTTCACTCATATGTGGAATTTAAAAACAAAACAAATGAGAAAAGAGGAAAAAAGAGGCAAACAAAGAAACAGACTCTTAGCTATAGAGGAGAAACTGATGGTTACCAAATGGGAGGTAGGTGGGGAGATGAGTTAAATAGGTGCTGGGGATTAAGGAGTACACTTGTTGTAATGAGCACTTGGTGTTTTATGGCAGTGTTGAATCACTATAGTGTACACCTGAAGTTAGCATTACACTGTATGTTAACTAAAAGGAATTTAAATAAAAACTTTAAAAAAAGGAAATGACAGAAATAAAAAAGAAAAACTGTAACAGAAATGAAGAATACTTTTGATGGGCTTATCAGTAGACTGGTACATCCAAGAAAACATCATATTCTAATTATAGAAAGACAAAGAGAAAGTCTTGAAAAAACTGGGGGTGGGCAGACCTTACCTATAGAGAAGAAAAGATAAAAATTACATTGAATATCTCTTCAGAAATCATGCATTCAAGAACAGAGTGGAATTTAAGTGAAATACTTAAATTGTTGGAAGAAAAATCATCAACCTAGAATTCTGGACCAGTGAAGTTATCCTTCAGAAGTGAAGGAGAAATAAAGACTTTCTCAAAGAAAAATTCATTTGTAAACAGTAGACCTCTTCTGCAAGAAATATTTCAAAAGTTCTTTAGAGATAAACAAACTGATATAGGTCAGAAACTCAGAGCTATATAATGAAAGGAAGAGTGCTAGAGAAGGAATAAATGAAAGTAAAATAAAATTTGTCCTTTTTATTGATCGTAATTTATCTAACAGATAATCGTTTGTTTAAACTATTTTTTTAAATTTTTTTTTAACATTTATTTATTTTTGAGACAGGGAGAGACAGAGCATGAACAGGGGAGGGTCAGAGAGAGGGAGACACAGAATCTGAAACAGGCTCCAGGCTCTGAGCTGTCAGCACAGAGCCCGACGCGGGGCTCGAACTCACAGACCGCGAGATCATGACCTGAACCGAAGCCGGCCGCCTAACCGACTGAGCCACCCAGGCGCCCCAATTTGTTTAAACTATTGATAGCAACAACGTATTTGGTGATTATAACTTATGGATAAATTAAGTGGATGACAGAAATGGTATAAAGAATGGAAGGGAGGAATTGGGAACACTCTGTTACAAAATACTTGCACTACTCTTTAAGTGGTATAGTGTTATTCTAAGAAGGACTTGGATTGTTATAATATATATTTCAAATTCAAGGGCAACCTCTAAAAATGTAAAAATATGTATAATTGATACACTAAGAGAGGACAGGAAATGGAATCGTATAAAATATTCAATTTAAACCAGAGAAAACAGAAAAAAAGGAAAATAAGGAAACAAAGAAGAAAGGCAAAAAATAGAAAACAGTAACAAACATGGTAGATATTAGTCCATCCATATCAATAATCACTTTGAACAACAATGGCCTACCTACACCAATTAAAAGACAGAGACTGAGAGTAGACAAAAAAAAAAAAAAACACAAAAAAGAATAACAAAAAAGAGACCCAGCTATATGTTGTCTTCACAAAACCCATATTAAACATAGAGACACAAGTAGATTAAAACTAAAGGTTTAGAGAAAGATATATCATGTTAACAATAATCAAAAGAAAGCTAGAATAGTCATATTCATTTCAAACAAAGAGGACTTCAGAGCAAGAAAATTTATCAGGGATAAAAAGAGGTATTACATGATGATAAAGGAGCCAATTGCTCAAGAAGATTTGAATTATTTTTCATTTACATGTGTGGAGTAGGGAAGGGTAACCAGTACCAGAGTATACTAGTCACTGGTGTGAGTGTATACTCTACTTTTACCTTATTTCTTCTTGATGGAAATTTAGACCTCTTTCTGCGTACACACACACACACACACATACACACACATGTTTCCAAGTGTTATATGTCTAATCATGGAATGTCTGAGTCTTATGATACGAATAAGATCTGTCTGAAAATATAAAATTGTACCCTCAAGCTTTTCTGCTTCTTTTTATTTTTTTAAATATGAAATTTATTGTCAAATTGGTTTCCATACAACACCCAGTGCTCCTCCCAACAGGTGCTCTCCTCAATACCCATCACCCAGCCTCCCCTCCCTCGCACCCCCCATCACCCAGCCTCCCCTCCCTCGCACCCCCCATCAACCCTCAGTTTATTCTCAGTTTTTAAGAGACTCTTATAGTTTGCTTCCCTCCCTCTCTAACTTTCCTATCCCTTCCACTCCCCCATGGTCTTCTGATAAGTTTCTCAGGATCCACATAGGAGTGAAAACATATGGTATCTGTCTTTCTCTGTATGGCTTATTTCACTTAGCAGAACACTCTCCACTTCCATCTATGTTGCTACAAAAGGCCATATTTCATTCTCATTGCCATCTAGTATTCCATTGTGTATATAAACCACAATATTTTTATCCATTCGTCAGTTGATGGACATTTAGGCTCTTTCCATAATTTGGTTATTGTTGAAAGTGCTGCTGTAAACATTCCGGTACAAGTGCCCCTATGCATCAGCACTCCTGTATCTCTTGGGTGAATTCCTAGCAGTGCTATTGCTGGGTCATAGGGTAGATCTATTTTTAATTTTTTGAGGAACCTCCACACTGTTTTCCAGAGTGGCTGCACCAATTAGCATTCCCACCAACAGTGAAAGAGGGTTCCCATTTCTGCACATCCTCGCCAGCATTTGTAGTCTCCTGATTTGTTCATTTTGGCCACTCTGACTGGTGTGAGATGGTATCTGAGTGTGGTTTTGATTTCTATTTCCCTGATGAGGAACGGTGTTGAGCATCTTTCCATGTGCCTGTTGGCCATCTGGATGTCTTCTTTACAGAAGTGTCTATTCATGTTTTCTGCCCATTTATTCACTGGATTATTTGTTTTTCAGGTGTGGAGTTTGGTAAGCTCTTTATAGATTTTGGATACTAGCCCTTTGTCCTATATGTCATTTGTAAATATCTTTTCCCATTCTGTTTGTTGTCTTTTAGTTTTATTGTTTCCTTTGCTGTGCAGAAGCTTTTTATCTTCATGAGGTCCCAGTAGTTCATTTTTGCTCTTAATTCCCTCGCCTTTGCGGATGTGTCAAGTAAGAAATTGCTGCAGCTGAGGTCAGAGAGGTTTTTTCCTGCTTTCTCCTTTAGGATTTTGATGGTTTCCGGTCTCACATTCAGTTCCTTTATGCATTGTGAGTTTAGTTTTCTGAATGGTGCAAGAAAGTGGTCTAGTTTCATTCTTCTGCATGTTGCTGTCCAGTTTTCCCAGCACCATTTGTTAAAGAGACTGTCTTTTTTCCATTGGATATTCTTCCTGCTTTGTCAAAGATTAGTTGGCCATACTTTTGTGGGTCTAATTCTGGGGTATCTATTCTATTCAATTCTACAGGTCTATGTGTCTGTTTTTGTGCCAATACCATGCTGTCTTGATGATTACAGCTTTGTGGTAGAGACCAAAGTCTGGGATTGTAATGCCTCCCGCTTTGGTCTTCTTCAAAATTACTTTGGCTATTCAGGGTCTTTTCTGGTTCCATACAAATTTTAGGATTGCCTGTTCTAGCTTCGAGAAGAATGCTGGTGCAATTTTGATTGGGATTGCAGTGAATGTGTAGATACCTTTGGGTAGTATTGACATTTTAACAATATTTATTTTTCCAATCCATGAGCACGGAATGTTTTTCCATTTCTTTATATCTTCTTCAATTTCCTTCATAAGCTCTCTATAGTTTTCACCATACAGATCTTTTACATTTTGGTTAGGTTTATTCCTAGGTATTTTATGCTTCTTGGTGCAATTATGAATGGGATCAGTTCTAGCAGACTTTTGGTGGAGTCTATCGGGTTTTCCAAGTATATCATGTCATCTGCAAAAAGTGAAAGCTTGACTTCATCTTTGCCAACTTTGATGCCTTTGATTTCCTTTTGTTGTCTGATTGCAAGCACTTCCAACACTATGTTACACAACAGTGGTGAGAGTGGACATCCCTGTCGTGTTCCTGATCTCAGGGAGAAAGCTCTGGGTTTTTCCCCATTGCGGATGATATTAGCTGTGGGCTTTTCATAAATGGCTTTGATGATGTTTAAGTATGTTCCTTCTATCCCGACTTTCTCATGGGTTTTTATTAAGAAAGGAAGCTGAATTTTGTGAAATACTTTTTCTGCATCGATTGACATGAGCATATGGTTCTTATCTTTTCTTTTATTAATGTGATGTATCACATTGATTGATTTGCGAATGTTGAACCAGCCCTGCAGCCCAGGAATGAATCCCACTTGATCATGGTGAATAATTCTTTTTATATGTTGTTCAATTCGATTTTCTAGTATCATATTGAGAATTTTTGCATCCATATTCATCAGGGATATTGGCCTGTGGTTCTCTTTTTTTGCTGGGTCTCTCTCTGCTTTAGGAATCAAAGTAATGCTGGCTTCATAGAATGAGTCTGTAAGTTTCCCTTCCCTTTCTATTTTTTGGAATAGCTTGAGAAGGATAAGTATTATCCCTGGTTTAAATGTCTGGTAGAATTCCACTGGGAAGCCATCTGGTCCTGGACTCTTATTTTTTGGGAGATTTTTGATAACTGATTCAATTTCTTTGCTGGTTATGGGTTTGTTCAAGTTTTCTATTTCTTCCTGTTTGAATTTTGGGAGTGTGTGGGTGCTTAGGAATTTGTCCATTTCTTCCAGGTTGTCCAGTTTGTTGGCATATAATTTTTAAGAGTATTCCCTGACAATTGCTTGTATTTCTGAGGGATTGGATGTAATAATTACATTCTCCCTCATGATTTTATCTATTTGGGTCATCTCCCTTTTCTTTTGGAGAAGCATGGATAGAGGTTTATCAATTTTGTTTCTTTTTTCAAAAAAAACAACTCTTGGTTTCATTGATCTGCTCTACAGTTTTTTTTTTTTATTCTGTATTGTTTATTTCTGCTCTGATCTTTATTATTTCTCTCCCTCTGTTGGATTTTGGGTGTGTTTGCTGTTCTGCTTCTATGTCCTTTAGGTGTACTGTTAAATTTTGTATTTGGGATTTTTCTTGTTTCTTGAGATAGGCTGGGATTGCAATGTATTTTCGTCTCAGGACTGCCTTCGCTGTATCCCAAAGCGTTTGGAATGTTGTATTTTCATTGTCATTTGTTTCCATATATTTTTTTTAATTTCTTCTCTAATTGCCTGGTTGACCCATTCATTCTTTAGTAGGGTGTTCTTTAACCTCCAGGCTTTTGGACGTCTTCCAGACTTTTTCCTGTGGTTGATTTCAAATTTCAAAGCATGTGGTCTGAAAGTGTGCATGGTCTGATATCAATTCTTTTCTACTTATGAAGGGCTGTTTTGTGACCCAGTATGTGATCTATCTTGGAGAATGTTCCAGGTGCACTCGAGAAGAAAGTATATTCTGCTCTTTGGGATGCAGAGTTCTAAATATATCTGCCAAATCCATCTGCTCCAATGTATCATTAAGGGCCATTGTTTCTTTATTGACCGTGTGTCTAGATGATCTATCCATTGTTGTAAGTGGAGTATTAAAGTCCCCTGAAATTACCACATTCTTATCAATAAGGTTGCTTATGTTTGTGATTACTTGTTTTATATATTTGGGGGCTCCCATATTCGGCACATAGACATTTATAATTGTTAGCTCTTCCTGATGGATAGACCCTGTAATTATTATATGATGCCCTTCTTCATCTCTTGTTACAGCCTTTAAAGTCTAGTTTGTCTGATATAAGTATGGCTACTCCAGCTTTCTTTTGTCTTCTAGTAGCATGATAGATAGTTCTCCATCCCCTCACTTTCAATCTGAAGGTGTCCTGAGGTCTAAAATGTGTCTCTTGTAGACAGCAAATAGATGGGTCTTGTTTTTTTTTTTTATCCATTCTGGTACCCTATGTCTTTTGGTTGGGGCATTTAGTCCATTTACATTCAGTGTTATTATGGAAAGATATGGGTTTAGAGTCATTGTGATGTCTGTAGGTTCCATGCTTGTAGTGTTGTCTCTGGTACTTTGTGGTCCTTGCAACATTTCACTCAAACAATCCCCCTTAGGATGTCTTGTAGGGCTGGTTTAGTGGTGATGAATTCCTTCAGTTTTTGTTTGGGAAGACCTTTATCTCTCCTTCTATTCTGAATGACAGACTTGCTGGATAAAGGATTCTCTGCTGCATGTTTTTTTCTGTTTATCACATTGAAGATTTCCTGCCATTCCTTTCTGGCCTGCCAAGTTTCAGTAGATAGATCCGTCACTAGTCTTATGTTTCTCCCTTTATATATTAGAAATGCTTTCAGAATTTTCTCTTTATCCTTGTATTTTGCCAGTTTCACTATGATATGTCGTGCAGAAGATCGATTCAAGTTACTTCTGAAGGGAGTTGTCTGTGCCTCTTGGATTTCAATGCCTTTCTTCTTCCCCAGATCAGGGAAGTTCTCAACTATGATTTGTTCAAGTGCACCTTCAGCCCCTTTCTCTCTGTCTTCCTCCTCTGGAATCCCTAATATACTGATATTGTTGCATTTTATCTCATCACTTAGAACTCTAATTCTCCCCTCACACTCCTGGATTTTTTTATCTTTTTCTCAGCCTCCTCTTTTTCCATAATTTTATCTTCTAATTCACCTATTCTCTCCTCTGCCTCTTCAATCGAGCTGTGGTCACCTCCTTTTATTTTGCACCTCATTTGTAGCATTTTTCAGCTCCTCATTACTGTTTCTTAGACCCTTGATCTCTATAGCAATAGACTCTCTGCTGTCCTCTATGCTGTTTTCAAGCCCAGCAATTAATTTTATGACTATTATTTTAAATTCATGTTCAGTTATATTGCTTAAATCGTTTTTGATCAATTTATTAGCTGTCTCTACTTCCTAGGGTTTTTTTTGAGGAGAATTCTTCCGTTTCTTTATTTTGGATAGTCCCTGGAGTGGTATGGAACTGCAGGGCACTTCCCCTGTGCTGTCTGGAGTCACTTGTGTTGGTGGGCAGGGTCGCAGTCAGACCTGATGTCTGCCCCCAGCCCACCGTTGGGGCCACAGTCAGACTCGTGTGTACCTTATCTTCCCCTCTCCCAGGGGCAGGACTCACTATGCAGTGATGTGGCCCCTGTCTGGACTACTTGCACACTGCCAGGCTTGTGGTGCTGCTTCTATGGGACCTGGCGTATTAACCGGGGTGGATCCACAAGGTGCACAGGGGTGGAAGGGGTAGGCTCAGCTCACTTTGCCTTTGGTGGTCTGTTGCGGGAGGGGCTCTGTGGCACCGGGAGGGAGGCAGGCTCATCACATGGACAGATCCACAGAAGCACAGATTTGGGTGTTTGCACGGTGCAAGCAAGTTCCGTGAGGGAAACTGTTTCCCTTTGGGATTTTGGCTGGGGGATGGGCGAGAGAGATGGCCCTGTCCAGTGCCTTTGTTCTCCACCAAGCTGAGGTTTGTCCTCCATGGCGCAACAACTCTCCCTCCCATTGTCCTCTAGCCCTCCGGCTCTCTGAGCAGAGATGTTGACTTATAACATTCCATATGTTAAGTCCCACTGACTGTCAGAACTCACAGAGTCTGGCCCCCTGCTTTTGCAAGCCAGACTCGGTGGCTCTGCCTTCACCGGAGGGCTGCCCCTCCACCACCCTGGCTCCCTCCCGCCAGTTGGTGTAACACGCACCACCTCTCCACCCTTCCTACTCTCTTCCATGGGTCTCTTGTCTACCCTTGGCTCTGGAGCATCTGTTCTGCTAGTCTTTTGGCAGTTTTCTGGGTTATTTAGGCAAATGTGGGTGGAATCTAAGTGGTCAGCGGGACGCAGTGACCCCAGCGTCCTCCTACACTGCCATCTTCCTCCTCTGTCTCTGCTTCTGTCTTTTTAAATTGCCATTAGCAGCAGACTAAAATTTCATTTTTTTTTGTATTTCAATATTGTTATTTTTTCATATAAATACTTGTATTTATTTATCTTGTTTTAATTTATAACATTTATTTATTAACATTTTATTTATTTTTACATGTAATTTATTGTCAAATTGGTTTCCATACAACACCCAGTGCTCATCTCAACAGGTGCCCTCCTTAATGCCCATAACCCACTTCCCCTCTCCCCCACCTCCTATCAACCTTCAGTTTGTTCTCAGTATTTAAGAGTCTCTAATGGTTTGCCTCCTACCCTGTCTGTAACTTTGAAAATATTCTTTTATACGTCATACTCAAAGCAAAAAGAAATTCTCATTTATATGTCATATCAAAAATAAGAATTTAAAATTTCTTTTAACATTTATTCATTTTTGATATACAGAGCCTGAGTGGGGGAGAGGCAGAGAGAGAAGGAGACACAGAATCTAAAGCAGGTCCTAGGCTCTGAGCTGTCAGCACAAAGCCTGACATGGCACTCAAACTCGTGAGCTGTGGGCTCATGACCTGAACTGAAATCAGACACTTAACTGACTGAGCCACCTAGGCACCACAGGTATTTAGAGAATTTTAAAATAAGTCTTGCTAATTGATGGTTGTGAAATATTACTCTTTGTTGTTTTCAACTCCATTTCCCTGATTACTATTACAATTAACCTTCTTTTCTGATATTTACTGCTCTTTACACATTCAGGATATTAAACGTTCATTGGTTAATGCCCTCGTTTTTTGTTTGTTTGTTTGTTTTTTTGTTTTTTGTTTTTTGTTTTTTTTTTTTTGGCATTCCCTTCCTTAGCAAATATTGTACATCAGGCAATGCCAGTAAAAATCATCAGAGAAGAAGGTGGATTTTCAGCTAAATCTTACAGGAGGAGTAGGATTGTGAAAGGAAATGGAATGCATGTATAGACATTCTTGGCTATACAAAGTCATGGAAATGAAAATGTACCCTGTGTGCTTGGGGTGCACAGTCAGGAGACAGTCTGGTATAACTTGAATGCAGCATGCACAGCATGATGGAGTGATTGATGAGGAATTCTGACTCACTTTGCAAGATCCAAAAATTAAGTGGCTATCTTTAGCTTTTATGAAAACAGAGTAGAAGGAGACCTTAACACTTACTTAGTCAAGGAACTTTAGCTTGCAGATCAGGTAACGAAGCCCAGAAAAAGCAAAGGACTGCATGGCCACCATGCAGGTATTATGCACCTAATGGGATTGAAATATGCAAACGCCAATCTATATCTTTACCCCAGACTTCTCACATGAACTCCCCTGTGTATCTATCATAAATCTTCAAATGGAGGAAGATATGTATTAGTACAAGTCCCCTACTAACCTGTAACACCCAACATGAACCCGCCCTACCCAGAATGTATAAACTCATTCATTCCTCATTCTTGCAAGGCCACCATCTCAAAAGGAGGTCGCAGTGGGAGAGTGGTGAGATCAGGGTCCCTGGAGTCAGACAACTCTTGGAGAGGTCTCCTCAGCCTTCTACTAACTGGAACCTGGGAATGATATTTAACTACTCTGACTCTCACCTTTCTTCATTTTTAAAGCACCAGTGTTAGGAACCCGGTGAAGCACTTTAGGAATTGTCAGTTCCCTTCCCACTTTGCCTCTTCTATTCTTTAAAAGAAGTGTCCTGGACATGAAATGAAGTTTGACTACCAAAAAGAATACTTGAAAATTTAACAGCACAAAAGGATATGCATACAAATTCATTACATGCCCACATGATTTTCTGTGCCAATTTGTTATGATATAATTGGCTACCTGATAGAGCCCTGGAGAAAGAATGTTATTACATCATTTCCACTTAGTTGAATGATCCTCCAGTTGAGTCTCAGGGGAAGAAAATCATCCCTTGCATTTCTATTTCAAAGATTTTCAGTTGTCTCACTTTGACTTGTAGATTAACAGAGAAATCTGTAAACTTCCATCTTCAGGCACAGAAGGTGATAAGTAAGCACAAGGTGTGATATTGACTAGACAGAACATTAAAATGAGTCAAGAGGTCCCATCATGAAGGCACTTTGGAGAGGTCACTTCCCTTGCACCAGCCTCATCCATTAAACAAGATAAAAATATTGAGTTATCCCACTCAGTAGTGTTTAGAATGTTAACCCTCAGAATACCCGGACAAAATCATCATCACCTTCTGGGTACAAAATACCCATTTGATGTTTTTTTGTATTAAGTCACTTTATGAAAAATTCATAGAAGTAAAAATAAAGGGATAATGAAGAACAACTGAATCAGAAAATCTAACAAGAATTTAAACATATCAAACCAAAATTTTATTTTTCATTTTCCTAGCTTTGAAAGTATACTCAAAAAGGACATAGTCCTTTGAATGCAGCTCACTCCTTATCAATTCTCATCCCTGAACTTAGAATATATCCATCTTGTAGGTATTGATTTTTCACTTCTTCCTCACTTATATCCCCAATAAGTTGTCTTATCATTACTTCTAGTTCTTTTTATATCATCAAAACAGAAAATTTTCAAAACATTGACAGCTCATAATTTTGTTGAAGGGAGGATTGCCATCTTCTTTTCTCCATAATTGCAAAACATTTTTATTTTTGGATTGATAAACACCAATTAGAATGACCAGTCCAATGACATTTTTTAATTTATACCTGATCTATTCCCCTCTACTTACCTGAATTCAGCATTTGTTCACTTAGAAACCTTATTGATTAAATACTAGACATATATTAAACATCCAATATTATAAAAGATGACAAAAAATTGTCCCACATCCTTTGAGCAAATTGGGATGTTTCCTACTTCTTGCTGCAACATATTGTATGGCAAGTGACGAACTGAGAACACCATTTATCATTTTGGTCCTTAGAAGTACACTGTTCAGTAATTGATTTTGAGGGTTGGAAAATCATCTAAGATATTATCATTTGAAGACTCATAGTTTGAGATATGAATTTCACTATCAGTAATGGCATCTAGCGTATTAATGTCACTGTACTTTCTTATCTAATAATTGTAAAACGAATTTCTCTGTCAATTTACTTTTCTTTGCCAGCCTGGGAAGAAAAATGAAAAAAAAAATCATTTTTGTTCAGTGAAAGCTGTGTTAAATAAATGCAAAGATGGAGTCTCTTAAATTTCTTCTATATCTTTTTGAAAGATGGTGTAATAATTTGGACAATGCAGTAAAAAAACTAAATGGTGATTGATATGTGGTATTATTTATTTTATTATTGCATTATTTCTAATGTAAGCTCTTCCATCAATCTTTTCTTTCTCTTATTTTTTAAGTCGTTTTAGTAGAGCTGGGAATAATTTACTAATAACGAAATAATTCCTAGCATGACAAATAACAAGGTGTTTTAAGATATAGGAAAAATAAGATCAATGAGATCCCATACGTTAATTTTACAAAAAAAAAAAAAAAAAAAGCCCAATTCTTCCATGTGGTTGTGCAAGATAGAATGGGCTTATTCTATTTAAAAATAAGAGATAAATTTTCTCCTTGTTCTTTGGAAGATTTCTAAGAAAGAGTAGAAATCATGAAATATTAATCCTTACAAATAGTTAAAAATGCTCAAAGAAATGGTCAAAAACAAAAATTGGATCCAATGGACCCTGATAGTTTACCAAGAGTTAAATGAGATCCCATCTGAAAAAACAATCTGAGGTCCTAGACGATTAGTTTCCCACTAATCACTCCAGCAGTCAAATTGAAGATATAAGAACTCTGCATGATAGGTAACAGATTAATGGTATAAAAGCAATTTTCCTTAGGAAAACACAATTTTTAAAGGTATGTGTTGGTATAAGCATGAGCCACAGGCAACTGGAGTCACCTGGATCTTTTTAAAACTGCAACTTCTGAAACTTTACCCTAGACCTGCTGAACCCGTTCCCTGGGGTTTGAGGGTCAGGAATCCGTTTCCCTGGTAGATTCTGATGTTTACTATATTTTGAAAACTGCTGAATACATCATGTATCACTTCTTTAAATATTTCACATATTGTGATCTTCGATTCCAACATCGATGTTTTTGCCACTCAACTTTAACTACCTATTTATGTTTTCATGTATTTGGTAGATAAAAATCCAGACATGCAGCATTTGTTTACTGAGTATCTACTTTTTGCTTAACTGGTTGGCTTCTAGGCAATAAGACAGGAAAGTCCCCTCCCCTTATTGGGTTTACATTCTCTTTTGGATACAGATAAACAATAACCAATATAATTTCAGTGGGTAAAGAGTGCCATGAAAAAAATAAAACAGGAAAATAGGATAGAAAATAGCATTTTATGGAGAGGACAGTGAAGGATGTCCAGGGCCATCCAGTTTAACAACTTCAAAGAGCATCATGTACTTAGACTACACTATGCATGATGATACCTGGAATTGTGCCATGCTTTATCACTAGATAAGGCCATACTATGGATGTAACTTTTCATCTGAGACCTGGATGACAAGGAAGAGTTGTGTGTGTATGAAGATCTTTTGACATTAGACTAGGGAACAGCACACTCTGAAGTGGGAGTGAGCATGACTTCTTCCCAAAAACAGATGAAAAAAAAAGCCAGTGTGTCTGGAACCTCGTAGAAAAAGTAGGAGAGTTGTGGGAGTTAAGGTGGAAGGGAAGCTAATGCAAGGTATGGAGCAATATTCAGACCTGGCTGGTAGTCTTACCACATTTTCATGGTCAATATACTTTCTCAATATCTGAGATCATTGTGGCACAACACCTATTCTCTACACAAACCTTCAACACTATCTCACACCTCAACATTATCAACTGCTCTTTAGACCTTTTGTTTCTTTGGAAAAGTAGATGCTATAACAGAAGAGATTGTTTATATGTTCCCACGACCAAACCTACCAATTTACCCACATCACCAACTATGGTGCCTCCTTTCTTGTGAAAAATCTTAGTAAGGCAGTCTCTTCTCATTGCAATGGATAACCCACTCTATGACTGTGATTGTGATTGTGTAATTATCCCCCTTCTCCCATGATACAGCGGTATTCCTCTCTCTACTAGATGAATAAGCATATTCATTAATGAACAAACAGATGAAAGATATGAAAATTGGATGGGAGGTATAAGAGAGAACTGTTAGGGGGATTCTCAGATAACTCACCTGATCATCCTTGTAATAGATGGTAATTTTAACTGGAATGAACAACACATAATGATTTTTTTTTTTTTGCTGGAAGCACAATGGGCCATCTTGATTTCTTGATACTTTTGTACACTCCAGTAGTGATGTTAAGAATGTAGCAAGATATTTAGATCAGAGACTGAGCTATAGAGGAAAATTCAGGGATCATATATGGGTGGATGTCAACGGAAGATATAGGTAAAGATGAGATTGGTGCCTAAGGAGACATCATGGCATGAAGGGGGAAGGTGGCCAAAAATGAGAACCAAGGAGTTCTCAACATAAGAATCTTCAGTAAGTGCATGACAGAACCCAAAATTAACCGGCAGATTGTTTATCCCTTGATTCAGCTGTGTTCTTTCCTCTATATGATGCTACCCCTGGAATGAACCTCTTCAGGGTAGGCCTGGCCTTGGGTCTGATGGCCTAAAACAAAACTCTGTGGAGGAACTGTTCATGGGTCCTATCCACTCTGGACAAGTAACCCCTCCCACTTCATTAAACTTATCACTCCTTCTGTAATGGCTTGCTCTCCTGCGCATGCAACCCACTAGGATATAAGCTGTTCAAGTACCTGGGTGCTATCCTGCTCACCACTTTTTCCTCTGTAGCCCATAAAAGATGGATTCACCCTAAATGTCCATCAATTAGGGTCTTATTGAATACAATACTTTACAGAGTGCATAAATATGTCAGAACACCATTCAGGCATTTAGAGAAATGTGTAATTCTACACAATGGGTATGGAATTAGGTCTTAAATATACTATGTAAACCAAATACAAATGGCAGAACTGTTGATGCAGTATTTCTTGCCTGCTTTCTAATAAGTTGCTGTGGCAAATGTACTAATCAGACACAGAGAATTTATTCCATCTCTGGCTGCCAATCATGTAAGTTGAGCCACTCTGGTTATTCCATCAGTTGAAACTCCAAATTGCTACATCCCAAAAAAATCCATAAGGAGCAGAAAAATTGTTCAGCTGAGTCCAGTAAACCCACATAATCATGAAAGATATTACTGTTTGGTGTTACTTAAGCTACTCCAAATTTTGTTGTGGTTTGTTATACAGTAATAGGTAACTGAAACACTTTAGTTTAATGTTGACACTTTAGACAATGGGGTCAACAGCCCCAGCTGAGATCCCTATCACCAGCAAGCATCCATTGCCAGGAGATCCGATTCATTCGAGTCTTCAGATGCTCAAAATTCCAGCTGTGATTTAACTGCAACTTTGTAAGGGATGTCATGGGAAAAACACCCAGCTGAACCCAGTCACCCACAGAACTATAAGAAATTATGATGGTGGAAGAGGGATTTCGGGGAAGATGGCGGCGTAGGAGGACTCTGGGCTCACCACGTCCTGCTGACCACTTAGATTCCACCTACACCGGCCTAAATAACCCAGAAAACTGCCAGAAGACTAACAGAACGGAGTCTCTGGAGCCAAGCACAGAGGAGAGGCCCACGGAAGAGGGTAGGAAGGGCAGCAAGGCGGTGCGTGCTACACGGACTGGAAGGAGGGAGCCAGGGCAGAGGGGCAGCCCGCCGGCCAAGCAGAGGCCCCAAGTCTGGCTTGCAAAAGGGGAGGGGCCAGACAGAGTGTGTTCGGACAGCAAGTGGGACTTAACATCTGGGAGGTTATAACTTAACAGCTCTGCTCGGAAAGCAGGAAGGCTGGAGGACAACAGGATGGAGAGTTACCGAGCCCCGGGATGGGACGACAGAGCTCAGTTTGGCAGGAAACAAAGGCGCTCACCAGCGCCATCTCCCTTGCCCATCCACCAGCCAAAATCCCAAAGGGAACCAGTTCCTGCCAGGGAACTTGCTGGCACCACGCAAACACCCAACTCTGTGATTCTGTGGAGCCACCCCTCTGGTGGCGCGTCTGACTCCCTCCCACTGCCACAGGGCCCCTCCTTAAGCTGAAGGAGAACCGAGTTAAGCCTGCCCCTCCCGCCCCCCATGCACCTTGCCTATCCACCTAGCTAATACACCTGATCCCCAGCACCACAAGCCTGGCAGTGTGCAAGTAGCCCAGACGGGCCACATCACCCCACAGTGAATCCTGCCCCTAGGAGAGGGGAAGAGAAGGTACACACCAGTCTGACTGTGGCCCCAGCAGTGGGCAGGGGGCAGACATCACGTCTGACTGCTGCCCCGCCCACCAACTCCAGTTATTCAAGACAGCACAGGAGAAGTGCCCTGCAGGTCCGCACCACTCCAAGGACTATCCAAAATGACCAAACAGAAGAATTCCCTTCAAAAGAATCTCCAGGAAATAACAACAGTGAACGAACTGATAAAAAAGGATTTAAACAATATAACAGAAAGTGAATTTAGAATAATAGTCATAAAATTAATCACTGAGTTTGAAAACAGTATAGAAGACAGCAGAGAATCTATTGCTACAGAGATCAAGGGACTAAAGAATAGTCAGGAGGAGCTAAAAAACGCTATAAATGAGCTGCAAAATAAAATGGAAATGACCACGGCTCAGATTGAAGAGGTAGAGGCAAGAATAGGTGAATTAGAAGACAAAATTATGGAAAAAGAGGAAGCTGAGAAAAGAGAGATAAAAAAAATCCAGGAGTATGAGGGGAAAATTAGAGAACAAAGTGATGCACTAAACAGAAATAATCTACGCATAATTGGTATCCCAGAGGAAGAAGAGAGAGGGAAAGGTGCTGAAGGTGTACTTGAAGAAATAATAGCTGAGAACTTCCCTGAACTGGGGAAGGAATTGAAATCCAAGGCATTGAAATCCAAGAACAGAGAACTCCCTTTAGACGTAACTTGAATCGATCTTCTGCATGACATATCATAGTGAAACTGGCAAAATACAAGGATAAAGAGAAAATTCTGAAAGCAGCTAGGGATAAACGTGCCCTACCACATAAAGGGAGTCCTATAAGACTCGTGACTGATCTCTCTCCTGACATTTGGCAGGCCAGAAAGGAATGGCAGGAGATCTTCAATGTGATAAACAGAAAAAATATGCAGCCGAGAATCCTTTATCCAGCAAGTCTGTCATTTAGAATAGGAGGAGAGATAAAGGTCTTCCCAAACAAACAAAAACTGAAGGAATTCGTCACCACTAAACCAGCGCTACAAGAGATCCTAAGGGGGATCCTGTGAGACAAAGTACCAGAGACATCGCTACAAGCATAAAACATACAGACATCACAATGACTCTAAACCCATATCTTTCTATAATGCAGTGAATGTAAATGGACTAAATGCGCCAACCAAAAGACATAGAGTATCAGAATGGATAAGAAAACAAGACCCATCTATTGGCTGTCTGCAAGAGACTCATTTTAGATCTGAGGACACCTTTAGATTGAGAGTGACGGGATGGAGAACTATTTATCATGCCACTGGAAGTCACAAGAAAGCTGTAGTAGCCATACTTATATCAGACAAAGTAGACTTTCAGTCAAAGACTGTAACAAGAGATGAAGAAGGGCATCATATAATAATCACAGGGTCTCTCCATCAGGAAGAGCTAACAATTGTAAATGTCTATGCGCCGAATACGGGAGCCCCCAAATATATAAAACAATTACTCATAAACATAAGTAACCTTATTGATAAAAATGTGGTAATAACAGGGGACTTTAACACTCCACTTACAGAAATGGATAGATCAACTAGACACATGGTCAATAAAGAAACAAGTGCCTTGAATGATACATTGGATCAGATGGACTTGACAGATATATTTACAACTCTGCATCCCAAAGCAACAGAATATACTTTCTTCTCGAGTGCACATGGAACATTCTCCAAGATAGATCACATACTGGGTCACAAAACAGCCCTTCATAAGTAGAAAAGAATTGATATCATACCATGCATACTTTCAGACCACAATGCTATGAAGATTGAAATCAACCACAGGAAAAAGTCTGGAAAACCTCCAAAAGCATGGAGGTTAAAGAACACCCTACTAAAGAATGAATGAGTCAACCAGGCAATTAGAGAAGAAATTAAAAAATATATGGAAACAAACGAAAATGAAAATACAACAATCCAAACGCTTTGGGATAAAGCAAAGCTGTCTTGAGAGGAAAATACATTGTAATCCAGGCCTATCTCAAGAAACAAGAAAAATCTCAAATACAAAATCTAACAGCACACCTAAAGGAAATAGAAGCAGAACAGCAAAGGCAGCCTAA
This sequence comes from Panthera uncia, assembly GCF_023721935.1. Taxonomy (NCBI): domain Eukaryota; kingdom Metazoa; phylum Chordata; class Mammalia; order Carnivora; family Felidae; genus Panthera; species Panthera uncia. The sequence goes on from NC_064817.1 coordinate 79,467,777, forward strand.
ACCCAGCAGAAGAAGAGAAATAATAAAGATCAGAGCGGAAATAAACAATATAGAATCTAAAAGAACTGTAGAGCAGATCAACGAAATTAAGAGTTGGTTTTTTGAAAAAATAAGCAAAATTGATAAAAACTCTATCCATGTTTCTCAAAAAGAAAAGGGAGATGACCCAAATAGATAAAATCCTGAATGAAAATGGAATTATTACTACCAATCCCTCAGAGATACAAACAATTATCAGGGAATACTATGAAAAATTATATGCCAACAAATTGGACAACTTGGAAGAAATGGACAAATTCCTAAACATCCACACGCTTTAAAAACTCAGTCAGGAGGAAATAGAAATCTTGAACAGACTCATAACCAGCGAAGAAATTGAATCAGTTATCAAAAATCTCCCAACAAATAAGAGTCCAGGACCAGATGGCTTCCCAGGGGAGTTCTACCAGATGTTTAAAGCAGAAATAATATGTATCCTTCTCAAGCTATTCCAAGAAATAGAAAGGGAAGGAAAACTTCCAGACTCATTCTAGGAAGCCAGTATTACTTTAATTCCTAAACCAGGCAGAGATCCAGTAAAAAAAGAGAACTATAGGCCAATATTGCTGATGAATATGGATGCAAAAATTCTCAATAAGATACTAGCAAATCGAATTCAACAGCATATAAAAAGAATTATTCACCATGATCAAGTGGGATTCATTCCTGGGCTGCAGGGCTGGTTCAACATTCGCCAATCAATCAACGTGATACATAACATTGATAAAAGAAAAGAGAAGAACCATATGATCCTGTCAAACGATGCAGAAAAAGCATTTGACAAAATTCAGCACTCGTTCTTAATAAAAACTCTTCAGAAAGTTGGGATAGAAGGAACATACTTAAAGATCATAAAAGCCATTTATGAAAAGCCCACAGCTAACATCATCCTCAATGGGGAAAAACTGAGAGCTTTTTCCCTGAGATCAGGAACACGACAGGGATGTCCACTCTCACCGCTGTTGTTTAACATAGTGTTGGAAATTCTAGCATCAGCAATCAGACAACAAAAGGAAATCAAAGGCATCAAAATTGGCAAAGATGAACTCAAGCTTTCACTTTTTGCAGATGACATGATACTATACATGGAAAATCCGATAGACTCCACCAAAAGTCTGCTAGAACTGATACATGAATTCAGCAAAGTTGCAGGATACAAAATTAAAGTAGAGAAATAAGTTACATTCTTATACACTAACAATGAAGCAACAGAAAGACAAATAAAGAAACTGATCCCATTCACAATTGCACCAAGAAGCATAAAATACCTAGGAATAAATCTAACCAAAGATGTAAAAGATCTGTATGCTGAAAACTATAGAAAGCTTATGAAGGTAATTGAAGAAGATATAAAGAAATGGAAAGACATTCCATGCTCATGGATTGGAAGAATAAATATTGTCAAAATGTCAATACTACCCAAAGCTATCTACACATTCAATGCAATCCCAATCAAAATTGCACCAGCATTCTTCTCGAAACTAGAACAAGCAATCCTAAAATTCATATGGAACCACAAAAGGCCCCGAATAGCCAAAGTAATTTTGAAGAAGAAGACCAAAGCAGGAGGCATCACAATCCCAGACTTTAGCCTCTACTACAAAGCTGTCATCATCAAGACAGCATGGTATTGGCACAAAAACAGACACATAGACCAATGGAATAGAATAGAAACCCCAGAAGTAGACCCACAAAAGTATGGCCAACTAATCTTTGACAAAGCAGGAAAGAACATCCAATGGAAAAAAGACAGTCTCTTTAACAAATGGTGCTGGGAGAACTGGACAGCAACATGCAGAAGATTGAAACTAGACCACTTTCTCACACGATTCACAAAAATAAACTCGAAATGGATAAAGGACCTCAATGTGTGACAGGAAACCATCAAAACCCTAGAGGAGAAAGCAGAAAAAGACCTCTCTGACCTCAGCCGCAGCAATTTCTTACTTGACACATGCCCAAAGGCAAGGGAATTATAAGCAAAAATGATCTACTGGGACATCATGGAAGTAAAAAGCCTCTGCACTTCCAAGGAAGCAACCAACAAAACTAAAAGGCAACTCACAGAATGGGAAAAGATATTTGCAAATGATATATCGGACAAAGGGCTAGTATCCAAAATCTATAAAGAGCTCACCAAACTCCACACCCGAAAAACAAATAATCCAGTGAAGAAATAGGCAGAAATCATGAATAGACACTTCTCTAAAGAAGACATCCGGATGGCCAACAGGCACATGAAAAGATGTTCAACGTCGCTCCTCATCAGGGAAATACAAATCAAAACCACACTCAGATGTCACCTCACACCAGTCAGAGTGGCCAAAATGAACAAATCAGGAGACTATAGATGCTGGAGAGGATGTGGAGAAACGGGAACCCTCTTGCACTGTTGGTGGGAATGCAAATTGGTGCAGCCACTCTGGAAAACAGTGTGGATGTTCCTCAGAAAATTAAAAATAGACCTACCCTATGAGCCAGCAATAGCACTGCTAGGAATTTACCCAAGGGATACAGGAGTACTGATGCATAGGGGCACTTGTACCCCAATGTTTATTGCAGCACTCTCAACAATAGCCAAATTATGGAAAGAGCCTAAATGTCCATCAACTGATAATGGATAAAGAAATTGTGGTTTAGATACACAATGGAGTACTACGTGGCGATGAGAAAGAATGAAATATGGCCTTTTGTAGCAACGTGGATGGAACTGGAGAGTGTGATGCTAAGTGAAATAAGCCACACACAGAAAGACAGATACCATATGGTTTCACTCTTATGTGGATCCTTAGAAACTTAACAGAAACCCATGGGGAAGGGGAAGGAAAAAAAAAGAGGTTAGAGTGGGATAGAGCCAAAGCATAAGAGACTCTTAAAAACTGAGAACAAACTGAGGGTTGATGGGGGGTGGGAGGGAGGGGAGGGTGGGTGATGGGTATTGAGGAGGGCACCTTTTGGGATGAGCACTGGGTGTTGTATGGAAACCAATTTGACAATAAACTTCATATATTGAAGAAAAAAATAAAATAAAATATTCACGAAAAAAAAGAAATGATGGTGGTGATGATTATAACTCTAACAAAAGTAATATATTGTTTTAAGCTACTAATTTGGTGTCTTGTTTGATACATAGCAATAGATCATCAAAATGATATAGAACGTGAAACAAGTTAGTTTGTAGATTTAAAAGTTTTTTTATATGCATATAGTGAAACACATGTATTTATGAATCTGTTTAGTCGAAACACATGATGTGTATTGATCCAAAACTTATTTTTCGCCTAAAAGTAAGTCTTGGCTTTAATTTTTGTCTTTAAAAATATAGTTACAGGGGCGCCTGTGTGGATCAGTCAGTTAAAGGTCCAACTTCAGCTCAGGTCATGTTCTCACGGTTCGTGGGTTCGAGCCCCGCGTCGGGCTCTGTGTTGACAGCTTAGAGCCTGGAGCCTGCTTCTGATTCTGTGTCTCCCAATCTCTCTGCCCTTCCCCCACTCACCTTCTGTGTCTCTTTCAAAAATTAATAAATATTAAAAAATAATAAAAATACAGTTACCTCATGCTCTGAAATATATGAAGACTATTACATTGAATTTTTAAACAATCACATGATTTTAATATAGCTGAGTTAGCCTCCATCTCCATTTACCCCATTCTCTCCCCAGAGGTAACCACGCTCTTAAGTTGGTATATATCTTTACACATATGTTTCTACACTTTGCCTATATATGTATATACATAATTTAAGTATGTAAAATATTTTTGAAAATATAAATTAAAGTATATCATATAAAATATAAAAATATTAAAATGTATATAGAATTACTTTTAGACATGTAAACATTTTGACAGTTTTTACACTGTCAAACACATTGGCAAATAATTGTGTTTTCAACCTGTTTCTCTCAGGTTTATCATGTTTAAGACTTTCACTCATTGCTATATGGATATGTAGGTCATTCATTTTAATTGTGCATAGTGTTCTTATTATGGAAATGCACCATAATTCTTTATTTTCTTATTAATAATATTTCTCTGTTAATAAATATTTCCATGCTTCTTAGTTCATGGATTACATTACTATTTTCCACCTTGTCATTTTTGCCCAAGTTGCCAAATCTTTTGGCTCCTGGCTAACAGACCCACCTCATTGTGTGTGCATGTGTGCGTGTTTCAGGAAGATGATAGTTATTAATAGTAACATATGTGAATATGCCTTATAGTTTACAAGCATATTTATGTACATTATCCCATGCAATCTATTCAAACTCTGTTAAATTTAGTCAATTTGGTTAAATCTGGTAAAGTAGACTTTGGAGAAGTTAAATGACTTGTTTAGATACACAGAAACAGTGGCAGAGTTGTGGACTCAAGTTTAGGTTGTTTGTCTTATAGCCCGTGCCTTGTCTGTTAGGGGAGAGGGAAGAATGTTGAAAGATATATACCAACTTTTTCACTGATTTTTTTCCTGGTTATTTTTAAGAGACTTAAAGGAGGAAATGTTTCCTCTTGGCAGACATGGTAAAAGCATGAGGTAAAAGGGAAAAAAAAGTTTACTAGTAACCTTTTAAACTTAAGAAAACTTATTTTAAACAAACATGATTTTTTCAATTGCATTATTTATTGTTTTAGAAGCACTCAAACAATACCCAAATAGTTACTACTCACAATGATAACAAAACTTATGTTTTGATGTTCACCTATCATTTTTAAACTTGTATATAACTTTTCAACATATTTAGAAATATGAAGTTTCCACAGCTACATGCCAGAGAACAACTAAACAAAAAAATGTTTTAAAATCATGTCAAACACATCAAATATTATCTGTGGCAAAGTACCAAACAGTATAATTAATCAAGTACTCTATTTTAAAATTTGTGAGAAGAAGCAAGCATAATATTGTACTGTTCTTTTAAAGAGGGTAGTTTTTAAAAACAATTGTATGCTGCCATTATGTTGTAGAGAACTGAAAAATATAAAGACATCACCAAAAATGGTAGAGTAGGGAACTCAAAGATTTCATGCCAAAAATGGTCAGTATCAACTTTTGCAGGAGTCTGGAATCTAATAAAAACTTAAAACAACCAGGGGAAAACTAGTTTAAGATAAAAGCTCCTGCATTGTAGTAAGAGAGTGCCATGACATTTTAAATTGCCAGACTATCATCCCCAATACTCCAGATCAGCTAGTGAAGTTTGCTAGTACCAGAAGGAACATTATGGACCTTATTCAATTGTGTCTGTGGGTCTTGACCATCTCGCTGGTCCTCCTCACAGAAGACACCAAGGTTTCCCTTTATTTTGCCTCAGAGCCTTCCCAGGAGTAGAGTGGCTTTTGTCAAAAGCATTTAAAGGCTTGGGTATTAGACACAGCAGCCTGGGGTAAAGGACAGTACCAAGGTCAAAAAATAAATAGAATGAGAAAACTGGGAGGAAGAGGCTAGGAAAGGAAATACATGGGAAAATAAGGGCTTTTAAAAGTTCCCCAATATACAGGGAGACTGAGAAGACCACACATATGCCCAGGATGGGATGCAACTGTTTCAAAGACCTGAGGAGGCCTTTCACCTCCAGCTAGCCTTCATACTCTGTGCAAGAAGAAAGTGAAAATTAATACAGAGTTGAAAATGGTCTGGCTAGGCAGTGAACGAGTTCACCAGCACAGACCAATCTGCAAATACTGGGAGTGTTTCTTCTTTTTTTCTTTTACTGGCTCCAGGTATTTAAAGTAACTGTCAAAATACCAGCTGATCACTAAGTTAAGGCAACACAGGTTTCAGTGGCAGACATGATAAAGAATACAGACTTTACAAAATCAATTTAGAAAAGTCACTAAACAAACAAACAACAATCCACAACAGCCAACAACAACAAATCCTGAGGGAGAATATGATTTCCAGAGGTGCCATACTATACTATTCAAAATGTCGAGTTTCAGCAACAACAGAAAAATATGAAATGTGCAAAGAAAGTATGGCTTATTCACAACAAAAATGAAATTAGTAAAAACTGACTCTGAGGAAGCCGGACTTACTAGGGAAAGGCTTTAAGTCAACTGAATTTAATATGCTCAAAGAGCTAAAGGAAACCACAGAAAAAGAACTACAATAAACCAGGAAATTAATGTCTTGTCAAATGGGGAACATGAATAAACAGGAAGAAATTATTAAAAGGAACCAACAAAAATTCTGGAGCTGAAAATTACAGTAGCTGAAATTAAAAATTCAATTAAAAGGTTCAATATCAGAGATGCACTTACAGAATACACTTACCAAGACACAATATAGTCAAACTGTCAAAGCCAAAGACAAAAAGAGTATCTCGAAAGCAGCATTCAGTCTTATTTGGACCCTAGTCCAAACAAACTGTTAAAAAACTATAACAGGATTGAAAACTTGAACACGGATTGGACATAAAACAGTATTCAGGAATTATTCATTGTTAGGTGGGAAAATGGTATTGTGGTATAAATATACATATGATATGTTATACATAAATTATATAAATACGTAAATACATATGAGAGTCCTTATAGACATGTACTTTGAAATACTTATGCACAAAATGATATTATGACCGACATTTGCTTCAAAAATAATTTCTAAGAGTAGGAAGTGGGTAAGGATACACATGAAGTAACATTGGCAATGAGTTAACCGTTGGAGCTATGTGATGAGTACAGTGGCTTTCATTCTACTATTTTATTTTTGCATATGTTTTAAATTTTTTCATAACAAAAGTTAGAATAAAGTTAAGGTAAACTATAAAGAGAATGACATTCTAGTCGAAAAGGGAGCAAAAGAGTATTAAGAAAAATTAGAAAAAATAACATTTCCTTTCCTGACCCCCACCCCCAACATTTTGGTATAGAGAAAATGGTGGGCATTGGTAGCAAGGAGGACCACAGGCTGGGAGCAGGGTAGGTGCGACATCTTGCTCATAGATGTTCTTGGAGGGATGTATCCTGGGAGCAAAGGAGAGGAAGAAGCAAGTTCCCAGAGGAGGACAGGAAATGGCCAACAGGCCCCTAAGAAGATACTGCCCTTCCCCGGCAGGCAGAGAAAAGCCAAGGAATACACAAAGAGGGGAGAGTCACAGAGCCCAGCCTGGTGCTGCTCAGAAGGACGATGCAGCAGAGAGGAGGTGCGCAGGCCAACCAGTTCTGCACCACCTCGCGGGAAGCAGCGGGCACGGGATGGGGGCGGTGCCGCTCGCGGTGACGAAGGCCTCACATGACCCACCAATGGTGACTCGAGCGCCTAGCTCTAGCGTCAAACTGGGCCGGCGCTCTCTCCCTTCTCGGTACCTGCTCTTCGTGGCCCTGAGAGCGTGGGGGCCAGGGGAATCCCCAAAGAGTAGGAGTTGGAGGGGGAGCAGGTAAGGGACCCGGAGGACGGGGAGAGTCCCCTGGGCCGGTGTGCGAGAGCCCACGCGGCCCGCGGAGGCCTCCTCGGGTCCCAGCTGCCCGGGGGCGGAACTGGGAAAGAACCACAGCCCTCACGCCAAGCTGTGGCCCGCATTTGGCCGCAGAAAATGGTAGGGCGGAGGGTTGGACCGCCATGAGGCGATGACCCTTCTCAAACACCTGCCTCTCGCACTCAGGCCCCGCCCCCGTCCTTCTTGGTGTAGAAAATGGTAGTCAGCGCGGGGGATGGGACGTCCGGGGGTGGGAGTGGGGGTAGGGGTGGGACGGCCGTGGGGTCTCGGGGAGCCCAGGAGAGGCTGGGTGGCGTCGGGTTGGCGCCGAGCACTGAGTTGCAGCAGTCCCCGCTCCCCCACCCCTGCCCTCTGCAGGTGTGTGGGTGTAGGTGTCCTGGCGGCTCACTGGGGGCGAGAATCGGGAGGAGGAGACTGCAAGGATAGGCCCAGGTCGTTGCGGGGGACAGTGGGGAGGCGGGTGGGGGTAACGTGTGGAAAGCCCTGAGACTCCAAATTCCTCCCACCAATCAGCCCCTCTCCATCTTGGTGCCTGCAGAGGCGTGGAGACGGATCGGCTGGGAGAATGGTGGGCTTTGGGAGAGGAGCGACCGGGAGGGGGTAAGGCTCAGACTGGGGACCTGCCCCAAAGCCGTAGGGAGCCTCTATGGTGGGAAAGTAAAATTTTAAAAAGCCTTTGGTATCCAAGGCTCTGAATTTTGGAACAGGAATAGTAAGGGCCTCTGTCCTCGGTGCTGCTCATCCCAAGAAAATAGTCCTTTTTCTGGTCTCTTATCTCCTAGGAGCAATGGCGTCCAAAGAGAAACAAACGGTGAAAAATCTCAACATGGAAAATGCCCAGCAGGAAAATGGAGAACAAGGCCTTCTACAGAATGGTGAGGAAGCGCACAATTCGAGAGGAGGTGAAGGCCAGAAGCATGGACGAAATGTCAGGCTGGGGCGAATGAGACGACTTGTCCCTAATTTTCGATGGGCCATACCCAACAGGCATATTGATCATAATGAAGTGGGAGATGATGTGGAAAAGTTCATAGGGCAGATGATGGAAATCAGGAGAAAAACTAAGGACCAGCAAGTGAGGCATCATAAGCACTTCCAAACTCCTGAACCTGAAAATCATTATGACTTTTGCCTTATACCTTGAGTTCTAAGGTTTTCCCTGCGGCTAATAATGTGGCCTCTGCTCTACAAGCTTGTAGTTTTGTGATTTACTTTTTAGGTAAACCTGTTGGTTTCCACTTAGCAGTTTGTAATTAAATATTGTTTTGTCTCAGTGTAAAACTTTCTGTCCAGTAGGGCAGTTTCACCCAGGTTTAAGAAACACTATTCTTTTCATAATATGAATGAATAAATCAGTTTAAAAAGCAATCTTCCTTTTTCACCCTCGTCTTTATTTTTTGCTACTATCTGTCCTCACCTAGCTGCCTAGACTCAAAACCACAACTGTCTTTGACTTTTTGTTGTTGTTGTTACCATCCAATGAGTAAGGAAGGACCATATTCATAACATCTGATATTATTTTAAGAATGTATGCCCTACTGTTTTTCAGAGTGAGTCCACCACCTGCATAAAAACACCTGGGGAGGGGAGCACTTTTTTAATATTTTATTTATTTATTTATTTATTTATTTATTTATTTTTGAGAAGGAGAGAGAGTGGGGGAGGGGCAGAGAGAGAGGGGGACAGAAGATCCAAAGCCCAATGCGGGGCTGGAACTCACAAACTGAGATCATGTGACCTGAGCCGAAGTTGGATGCTCAACCGACTGAGCCACCCAGGCATCCCAGGGGAGATTTTTAAGCTTTTTAATGTAGAACATCTGGCTGCTATTCTCCAGACTCACAGGTGGGCATGCCACAATCTCCATTTGTTTTTGAGTTTTATTTATTTTGAGAGAGAGACCATGTAAGTGTGTGAGCAGGGGAGGGCAGAGAGGGAGAAAGAGAATCTTAAGCAGGTTCCATGCTGTCAGTGCTGAGCTTGATGCAGGGCTAGATCTCACAAACCATGAGATCTTGACCTGAGCCAAAATCAAGAATCTGACACTTAATTGACTGAGCCACCCAGGCGCCCCCAGAATCTTCATTTTTTTAACACACTTTCCTCGTAAATCTAATGTACACTGAGGCCATATATATATATATATATGTACACACACACACACACACACACACATATACACACATATACATATATATATACATACATATATATGTATGTATATATCTAAGTACATATGTGTGTGCTGTATTATTAAGTGTGAAAAATAAAGTAAAATAACAGGATGAATATCACCTGAATTTGATGGACAAAAACATTAAAAAGGAAAAGTACAGGGCCTTAAAATAGAATGGTATAAGAGTGGTAGGGATAATGGCAGATGAGGGTACTGGTGTTCAGAGATGTTCAGAACCAAGGCTACCCCCTGCTATATAACTGGCTTGGGCCATTTTCTCTAAGACTGTTATATGGAGATACAGAATATTTAACTTTTGTAACTGGTAACAAGCTAAGGAGGGTCTCAGGGAGACTCAGTGAGATTGAGGGTATCTTTAATATTTTTGTATATTTTCAATGTAGATGCTTTAAATTTTATGAAAGAAGAGAAAGAAATTTTAAAGACCTGACAACCCAGTCTTCTTCACGGTAATAATAGCCATCCATTATGGCTATTGAAATCAGTTTTGTGGCTCACAACAATCAATTTTAAAAAACAAATTAGGGAGTGCCTAAGTGACTCAGTCATTTAAGCATCAGATTTGATTTCGGCTTAGGTCGTGATCTCACGTTTTTTGAGACCGAGCCCTGTGTTGAGCTGCAGGCTGACATCGTAGAGCCTGCCTGGGTTTCTCTCCCTCTCTATCTGCCCCTCCCTCTCTCTCTACCCCTCCCCTGCTTGCTTGTGCTCCCTTTCTCTCTCTCAAACTAAATAAACTTAAATTTTTTTTTAAAAAAAAGAACAAAAAACATCATAGTCCATCATCCAGTAGCATTAATAATTTTTTTGAGGGGGTGTCTGGATGGCTCAGTCGGTTTAGTATCCGACTTCAACTCAGGTCATGATCTCATGGTTTGTGGGTTCAAGCCCCACATTAGGCTCTGTGCTAGCAGTGTGGAGCATGCTTGGTATTATCTCTCTCTCCCTCTCTCTCTGGCCCTCTTCCACTTGCTCTCTCTCTCTCTGTCTCTCTCATTCAAAATACATAAATAAACTTTAAAAAAAAGAATTATTTTTGAGAGCCACATGAGTAGCCCAGTTGGTTAAGCATCTGACTCTTGATTTCAGCTCGGGTCATGATTTCATGGTTTGTGGGATCCAGCTCTGCATCAGGCTCTGTGATGACAGTGTGGGGCCTGTTTGGGATTCTCTTGTGCTCTCTCTCTGCCCCTCCCCCCTCAAAATAAATAAATAAACTTTAAAAAATTATTTTAAGAAACTAGTTTTAGTTTTACTTGTAGGAAATATTGTAGCCTTAAAAATGTATTTCTTTTTTTTTAATGTTTATTTATTTTTGAGAGAGAGAGTGTGTGAGCAGGGGAGGAGCAGAGAGAGAGGGAGACACAGAATCCAAAGCAGGGTCCAGGCTCTGAGCTGTCATTACAGAGCCCAACGCAGGGCTCGAACTCATGAACCATGAGATCGTGACCTGAGCTGAAGTCAGACACTTAACTGACTGAGCCATCCAGGAGCCCACCCCCAAGGTAGTATGAGCATAGAACTTTCTAGAAGCAGCAAAGTTCAGAGATCATAATCAGAGCATGATTGAAGGTAAACAAGGAAGTACACTTTCCTGAGTGTTTCAGCAAGGGTGAAAGAGTGAGAACAGAACTTCCTGGAAAAAAATAAAAGCCAGGAGAAAAGTAAAATTTACTGAGTAACAAGGCAATTGAAGGAGCACTGAGTAGCTGTAGTGAACACTTCCATTAACTTATACATCCCATGGGAGGGTCAATCTTGGTGGGCAGTACATTCTGACTTTTTAAGGTGATGATTGAAATATGTCATTGGGGAATGTCCCTAAAGAGGCCAGTAAGAAAATGAAAGAAATATGAAAACCAAAGAAAAGTGAATCAACTGGGAACAACAAAAAGGACTAAGGCATTCATCCCTATCAGTCATTTATATATTCATGTTTAGTTTCTTAAGGAACATGTGTATATTTTTATAGATTTTGAAACAGGGCTTAGGATAGAAGCTAAGTAATTAAAAAGGAAAAGGAGATATCTCTGAGTAGAGCCTTTCAGAAGCATATGCTGTCACCTTCAAATTACAGAAAATTGAGATATCATTGAGGGAGGCTTTAAAGAGGCTAGCAAGGAAAAAATTGAACTTATAACGAAAAAAAGTAAAAACAAACGAAATATCACGAGAAGAAAACACAAAACAAGTTATCACTTCTACTCTTTTCAGTCTGTATCTACATGTAAGTAATTATGTTAGCTTTATTAAGGTATAACTAAAGTTCAGAAAGTACCTAAATATGCAATTTGATCTGTGTTACATATATGTAAGCCTATGAAACCATAACCACAATGAAAATAGCAAGCACTTACATCACCTCCAAAAGTCTTTTTCTTCCCATTTGTAGTCTACCCCCACTTCCACCTCCATCCTCAAGCAAACTCTGGTCTGCTTTCTGTCACTATATTTTGATTTTTGCAGTATTTTTTATATAAAGTTAATCACAGAGCATATACTTTTTTTTTATTTTTGTCTGACCTCATTTATTCAATATAATGATTTTGCATGCAATAATAACATATTCTTTTCTACTGCTGAGTGATATTTCATGATATGGTGAATGTTTATCCCTTCATCTGTTGATGGGCACTTAGATAATGTCTAGTTGTTGGCTGTTACAAATAAAGCTGATATGAATATGCATGCACAGATTTTTGTGTAAACGTGTTTTCATTTTTCTTGGGTATACACCTAGGAATGAAATGGCAACATTATATAGAAGTTGTAAGTTTAATTTTTAAGAAAGAAATTACCAAACTGTTTTCCAAGGTGGTTTCACCATTTTACATTCCCATGAGTAGAGTATTAGAGTGCCAACTTTCCTCATCCTTATCATTACTCAGTGTGGTTAGGGTTTTTTTGTTAATACTTTTAATTTTTAAAAGTTTTTATTTAAATTCCAGGTAGTTAACATACAGCGTAATATTAGTTTCAAGCTGTACAATATAGTGACTGAACATTTCCATACAACACCAGGTACTCATCACAACAAGTGCACTCCGTAATCCCCATCACCTATTTAACCCATCCCACCACCTCTCTCCCCTCTGGTAACTATCAGTTTGTTCTCTATAGTTAAGAGTCTCTTTCTTGGTTTGCCTCTCTCTCTCTTTTCTTTACTTTTGCTCGTTTGTTTCCTTTCTTAAATTCCACATATGAGTGAAGTCATATGGTATTTGCCTTTCTCTGACTGACTTGATTTCCTTAGCATAATACTCTCTAGCTCCATCCACATTGTTTCAAATGGCAAGGTTTCATTCTTTTTTATGACTGAGTAATATTCCATTGTACATATATACCACTTCTTCTTTATCCATTTATCACTTGATGCACATTTGGACTCTTTCCATAGTTTGGCTTTTGTAGATAATGGTGATATACACATTGGGGTGCATGTATCCCTTTGAATAGTATTTTTGTATTCTTTGGGTAAATACCTAGTACTGTAATAGCTGGCTCACAAAGTAGTTCTATTTTTAAATTTTGGAGGAGCTTCCATAACTATTTTACAGAGTGGCTGCACCAGTTTGCATTCCCACTGGCAGTGCACTTTCCTCTTTCTCCATGTCCTTACCACCACCTGTTCTTTCTTGTGTTTTGATTTTAGCCATTCTGATGGGTGTTAGGTCATATCTCATTGTGGTTTTGATTTGTATTTCCCTGATGATGAGAGATGTTGAGCATATTTTCATGTCTTTGTTGGAAATTTTAACCATTCTAAAGGGTGTATAGTATCTTATAGCTTTAATTTTTATTTCTCTGATGACTAGTGATGTTCAGCATCTTTTCGTGTACTCATTAGTCATTCATCTAGCTTCTTTTGTGAAAAAATATTGTTCAAATATTTTGCTAATTTTTAAATTTGGTTGTCCATCCTCTTACTGCTGAATTGCAAGATTTCTTTATAAATTCTGTATTCAGTTTCTTTGATATATATGTTGTAAATTTTTCTCTCAGTCTTGGCTTGCCTTTTCATTTACTTAATTGTTTCTTTCAAAGACCAAAGGTTTTAAATTTTTATGATGTCCATTTAATCAATTTTTCCTTTTATAATTGTGTTCTATTTAAATAATGTGCTGCTTAATCCAAGGTTATAAAGACTTTCTCCTCTATTTTACTCCCATAGTTTTATATTTTTTAGGCTTTTCATTTTGTTTTATGAACCATCTTAAATTAATTTTTGTGTGAATACGAAGTAAACCTTAGTGTTCATTTTTCCCATATTGATATCTGACTAATACAACACCATTTGTTGAGAAGACTTTCCTTTCTCTATCCTATAGCCTTTTTATCTTTGTCAAAAATCAAGTACTTATACATATGTAGCTGTATTTTTGTACTTTCTATTCTGCTTTACTAATGACTATGTCTATCTTTTCACCAATATCAAATTGTCTTGATTGCTGTAGCCTTATAGTAAGTCTTGAAATTAGGTAGGGAAAGTCCTGCAACGTTGTTCTTCTCTGTTAAAATTGCTTTCAATATTCTAGGTCCCCTAAATTTTCATATAAGTTTTAGAATCAGTCAATGATCTATTTTTAAGCCTGCAAGAACTTTTTTTTCCTTTTCAATTAAGATTTATTTTTTTAAGTTAATTAATTAATTTATTTTTTAAATATGAAATTTATTGTCAAATTGGTTTCCATATAACACCCAGTGCTCATCCCAAAAGGTGCCCTCCTCAATACCCATCACCCACCCTCTCCTCCCTCTGACCCCCCCATCAACCCTCAGTTTGTTCTCAGGTTTTTTTTTTTAATTTTTTTTACATTTATTTATTTTTGAGAAACAGAGTGAGACAAAGTGTGAGCGGGGGAGGGGCAGAGAGAGAAGGCGACACAGAATCTGAAGCAGGCTCCAGGCTCTGAGCAAGCAGCCAACACAGAGTCTGATGCGGGCTCCAACCCACAAAACTGTGAGATCATGACCTGAGCCAAAGTCGGACGCTCAACCGACTGAGCCACACAGGCGCCTCTGATCTCAGTTTTTAAGAGTCTCTTATGTTTCGGCTCCCTTCCTCTCTAACTTTTTTTTTTTTCCTTCACCTCCCCCATGGTCTTATGTTAAGTTTCTCAGGATCCACATAAGAGTGAAAACATATGGTATCTGTCTTTCCTGTATGACTTATTTCACTTAGCAAAACACTCTCCAGTTCCATCCACATTGCTGCAAAAGGCCATATTGAATTCTTTCTCATTGCCACATAGTATTCCATTGTGTATATAACCACAATTTCTTTATCCATTCATCAGTTGATGGACGTTTAGGCTCTTTCCATGAATTGGCTATTGTTGAAAGTGCTGCTATAAACATTGGGGTACAAGTGCCCCTATGCATCAGCACTACCTGTATCCTTTGGGTAAATTCCTAGCAGTGCTATTTCTAGGTCTAGAATAGATCTATTTTTAATTTTTTGAAGAACCTCCACACTGTTTTCCAGAGCAGCTGCATCAGTTTGCATTCCCACCAACAGTGCAAGAGGGTTTCCATTTCTCCAAATTTTCGCCAGCATTAATAGTCTCCTGATTTGTTCATTTTAGCCACTCTGACTGGTGTGAGGTAGTATCTGAGTGTGGATTTGATTTGTATTTCCCTGATGAGAAGCGACGTTGAGCATCTTTTTTTGTGCCTGTTAGACATCTGGAAGTCTTCTTTAGAAAAGTGTCTATTTATGTTTTCTGCCCATTTCTTCACTGGATTATTTGTTTTTTGGGTGTGGAGTTTGGTGAGCTCTTTATAGATTTTGGATACTAGCCCTTTGTCCGATGTGTCATTTGCAAATATCTTCTCCCATTCTGTTGGTTGCCTTTTAGTTTTCTTGATTGTTTCCTTTGCAGTGCAGAAGCTTTGTATCTTCATGAGGTCCCAATAGTTCATTTTTGTTTTTAATCCCCTTGCCTTTGGGGATGTGTCAAGCAAGAAGTTGTTACAGCTGAGGTCAAAGAGGTTTTTTTCCTGCTTTCTCCTCTAGGGTTTTGATTGTTTCCTGTCTCACATTCAGTTCCTTTATCCATTTTGAGTTTGTTCTGGTGAATGGTGTAAGAAAGTGGTCTAGTTTCATTCTTCTGCATGTTGCTGTCCAGTTCTCCCAGCACCATTTGTTGAAGAGACTGTATTTTTTTCCATTGGATATTCTTTCTTCCTTTGTCAAAGATTAGTTGGCCATACTTTTGTGGGTCTAGTTCTGGGGTTTTTATTCTAATCCATTGGTCTATGTGTCTATTTTTGTGCCAATACCATGCTGTCTTGATGATTACAACTTTGTAGTAGAGGCTAAAGTCTGGGATTGGGATGCCTCCTGCTTTGGTCTTCTTCAAAATTACTTTGGCTATTTGGGGCTTTTTGTGGTTCCATATGAATTTTAGGATTGCTTGTTCCAGCTTTGAGAAGAATGCTGCTGCAATATTGAATGGGATTGCATTGAATGTGTAGATAGCTTTGGGTAGTATTGACATTTTAACAATATTTATTCTTCCAATCCATGAGCACGGAATGTTTTTCCATTTCTTTGTATCTTCTTCAATTTCCTTCATAAGCTCTCTATAGTTTTCACCATACAGATCTTTTACATCTTTGGTCAGGTTTATTCCTAGGTATTTTATGCTTCTTGGTGCAATTATGAATTGGATCAGTTTCTTTATTTGTCTTCCTGTTGCTTCATTATTATTGTATAAGAATGCAATTGATTTCTGTACATTGATTTTGTATCCTGCGACATAGGTGAATTCATGTATCAGTTCTAGCAGACTTTTGGTGGAGTCTATCGGATTTTCCATGTATAGTATCATGTCATCTGCAAAAAGTGAAAGCTTGGCTTCATCTTTGCCAATTTTGATGCCTTTGATTTCCTTTTGTTGTCTGATTGCTGATGCTAGAATTTCCAACCCAGTGTTAAACAACAGCGGTGAGAGTGGACATCCCTGTCGTGTTCCTGATCTCAGGGGAAAAGCTGTCAGGTTTTCCCCATTGAGGATAATGTTAGCTGTGGGATTTTCATAAATGGCTTTTATGATCTTTAAGTATGCTCCTTCTAGCCCGACTTTCTCGAGGGTTTTTATTAAGATAGGTTGCTGAATTTTGTCAAAGGCCTTTTCTGCATCGATTGCCAGGATCATATGGTTCTTATCTTTTCTTTTATTAATGTCATGTATCACATTGATTGATTTGCGAATGTTGAACCAGCCCTGCATCCCAGGAATGAATCCTACTTGATCATGGTGAATAATTCTTTCTATATGCTGTTGAATTCGATTTACTAGTATCTTATTGAGAATTTTTGCGTCCATATTCATCAGGGATATTGGCCTGTAGTTCTCTTTTTTTTACTGGGTCTCTGTCTGGTTTAGGAATCAAAGTAATACTGGCTTCCTAGAATGAGTCTGGAAGTTTTCCTTCCCTTTCTATTTCTTGGAATAGCTTGAGAAGGATAGGTATTATCTCTGCTTTAAACATCTGGTAGAACTCCCCTGGGAAGCCATCTGGTCCTGGACTCTTATTTGTTGGGAGATATTTGATGACTGATTCAATTTCTTCGCTGGTTATGGGTATGTTCAAGCTTTCTATTTCTTCCTGATTGAGTTTTGGAAGTGTGTGGGTGTTTAGGAATTTGTCCATTTCTTCCAGGTTGTCCAGATTGTTGGCATATAATTTTTCATAGTATTCCCATGATAATTGCTTGTATCTCTGAGGGATTCGTTGCAATAATTCCATTTTCATTCATGATTTTATCTATTTGGGTCATCTCCCTTTTCTTTTTGAGAAGCCTGCCTAGAGGTTTGTCAATTTTGTTTATTTTTTCAAAAAACCAACTCTTGGTTTCGTTGATCTGCTCTACAGGTTTTTTTTTTTTTAGATTCTATATTGTTTATTGCTGCTCTGATCTTTATTATTTCTCTTGTTCTGCTGGATTTAGGCTGTCTTTGCTGTTCTGCTTCTATTTCCTTTAGGTGTGCCTTTAGATTTTTATTTGGGATTTTTCTTGTTTCTTGAGATAGGCCTGGATTGCAATGTATTTTCCTCTCAGGACTGCCTTCGCTGCATCCCAAAGCGTTTGGATTGTTGTATTTTCATTTTCATTAGTTTCCATATATTTTTAAATTTCTTCTCTAATTGTCTGTTTGACTGATTCATTCTTTAGTGCGGTGTTCTTTAACCTCCATGCTTTTGGAGGTTTTCCAGACTTTTTCCTGTGGTTGATTTCAAGCTTCATAGCATTGTGGTCTGAAAGTATGCATGGTATGATTTCAATTCTTGTATACTTATGAAGGGCTGTTTTGTGACCCAGTATGTGATCTATCTTGGAGAATGTTCCATGTGCACTCGAGAAGAAAGTATATTCTGTTGCTTTGGGATGCAGAGTTCTAAGTACATCTGTCAAGTCCATCTGATCCAATGTATCATTCAGGGCCCTTGTTTCTGTATTGACCTCGTGTAGATGATCTATCCATTGTTGTAAGTGGGTATCAACGTCCCCTGCAATTACCACATTCTTATCAATATGGTTGCTTATGTTTGTGATTGTTTTATATATTTGGGGGCTTCCGTATTTGGTGTATAGACATTTATAATTGTTAGCTCTTCTTGATGGATAGACACTGTAATTGTTATATGATGCCCTTCTTCATCTCTTTTTATGTACAGCCTTTAACTTAAAGTCTGGTTTGCCTGATATAAGTATGGTTACTCCAGCTTTCTTGTGACTTCCAGTAGCATGATAGCTAGTTCTCCATCCCCTCACTTTCAACCTGAAGGTGTCCTCAGATCTAAATTGAGTCTATTGTAGACAGCAAATAGATGGGTCTTGTTTTTTTTATCCATTCTGAAATCCTATGTCTTTTGGTTGGGGCATTTAGTCCATTTACATTCAGTGTTATTATGGAAAGACATGGGTTTAGAGTCATTGTGATGTCTGTAGGTTTCATGCTTGTAGTGATGTCTCTGGTACTTTGTGGTCCTTCCAACATTTCACTCACAGAATGCGCCTTAGTATGTCTTGTAGGGCTGGTTTAGTGGTGATGAATTCCTTCAGTTTTTGTTTGTTTGGGAAGACCTTTATCTCTCCTTCTATTCTGAATGACAGACTTGTTGGATAAAGAATTCTTGGCTGCATATTTTTTTTCTGTTCATCACATTGAAGATTTCCTGCCATTCCTTTCTGGCCTGCCAAGTTTCAGTAGATAGGTCTTCCACTAGTCTTATGTTTCTCCTTTATATGTTAGAGCATGTTTATCCCTAGCTGCTTTCAGAATTTTCTCTTTATCCTTGTATTTTGCCAGTTTCACTATGATATGTCATGCAGAAGATCGATTCAAGTTACATCTGAAGGGAGTTCTCTGTGCCTATTGGATTTCAATACTGTTTCCTTCCCCATATCAGGGAAGTTCTCAGTTATGATTTTTTCAATTACACTTTCAGCCCCTTTCTCTCTCTCTTCCTCTTCTGGAATTCCTATTATATGGATATTGTTCCATTTGATTGCATCACTTGGTTCTCTAATTCTCCCCTCATACTCCTGGATACTTTTATCTCTCTTTTTCTCACCTTCGTCTTTTTCCATAGTTTTATCTTCTAATTCACCTATTCTCTCCTCTGCCTCTTTAATCTGAGGTGTCGTTGCCTCCATTTTATTTTGAACCTCATTTATAACATTTTTTATCTCCTCATGATTATTCCTTAGTCCCTTGATCTCTGTAGCAATAGATTCTCTGCTGTCCTCGATACTTTTTTTCAAGCCCAGCGACTAATTTTTTTTTACTGTTATTCTAAATCCTTGTTCCGTTATATTGCTTAAATATTTTTGATAAATTCGTTAGCTTTCTCTACTTCCTGGAGTTTCTTTTGAGGAGAATTCTTCTGTTTCGTCATTTTTGATATTCCCTGGTGTGGCGGGGAACTGCAGGGCTCTTCCCCTGTGCTGTATGGATTAACTTGTGTTGGTGGGCAGGGTCGCAGTCAGGCCTGATGTCTGTCCCTAGCCCACCACTGGGGCAACTGTCAGACTGGTGTGTACCTTATCTTCCCATCTCCCAGGGGCAGGACTCACTGTAGAGTGCTGTGGCCCCTGAATGGGCTACTTGCACACTGCCAGGCTTGTGGGGTACTTTGATTGGCGTATTAGCCGGGGTGGATCCGAAAGGTGCACCGGGACAGGAGGGGCAGGCTTAACTCGCTTTGCCATCGGTGGTCCCCTGTGGGAGTGGCCCTGCAGCACCGGGAAGGAGGTAGACCCTTTGGAGGGATGGATCCACAGAAGCACAGCATTTGGTTTTTGCACGGTGCAAGCAAGTTAGGTGAAGGGAACTGGTTCCCTTTGGAATTTCCCCTGCGGACAGGAGAGGGAGATGGCACTGTCCAGTGCCTTTGTTCCCCGCCCAGCTGAGCTCTGTGTTCCAGGGCTCAACACCTCTCCCTCCCAGTGTCCTCTTGCCCTCCCACTCTCCGAATAGAGCTGTTGACTAATCCAGATATTAAGTCCCGCTTGCTGTCATAACGCATGTAGTCCAGCCCTTCCACTTTTTCAAGCCAGACTCAGGGATTCCACCTTGCCGAGTGGGCTGCCCCTCCACGGCCCCAGCTCCCTCCCGCCAGTCCATGTGGCATGTACCACTTCTCTGCCCTTCCTACCCTCTTCCGTGAGCCTCTTGTCTACACTTGGCTCTGGAGAGTCCATTCTGCTAGTCTTCTGGCGGTTTTCTGGGTTATTTACGCAGATATGGATGGAATCTATGAGGTGATCAGCAGGACGAGGTGAACCCAGCATCCTCCTATGCCGCCATCTTCCCACAACCTCAATTAAGATTAAGCTTGCAAGAATTTTTATTGGGATTGCTTTGAATATATATATACATATATATATATATATATATATATGTATATATATATTTGGTGAGAATAACTATATTAATAGATTTTCAATATGTGAACATGGTATGACTTCCATTTACACAAATCTTATTAAATTCTCCCAACAACGTTTTGTAGTTGTCATTATGGGGGTCTTAGGGACATATTTTGTTACATTTACTCCTAGGTATTTTATCGGTTTTGTTGCTGCTATATATGGAATTTTTAAATTTAATTTCTCAATTGTTTGTTGCTGCTACTACATAAGAATACAATTTATTTTTCTATATTAATCTCATATCCTATGGTAATGCTAAATTCATTTATTAATTCTAGTCGCTAATTCTAGATTCCCTGCAGCTTTTTACATAAACATTTATACCATCTACAACTAGGGACAGTGTTTTTATAAGGAAAAACACAAATAGGTGTCTTGTCACAGCAGTCAAGGAAAAGGACAAGGCCCCTGAAAGAAGCTGAAAACTCTGTCTTTCACATAGGGTATCTTCTCTCTTTTTTCATTTTTGGAAGTTTCCCACACTCACAATTAGTCAAATACAGCTTCATGTAAATGACATGTTCAGGTCCTTTCTGATAAGGGGATTTGAGAAGAATGCCAGGGTCAAAGAACTGATTTGGAAAGTAACAAGACATATGTAGAGAACAATGTAAAATGTAAGTGGTTTCTGACCATTAGGCCAAACATTTCCAAGTGAATGACAGACTCTGGTCCAGTAGTAAATCAGTCAGGAGGACCAATTTCAGAAGAAAGGTTAGATAAGAACAGGACCACTGGAGATGTGTCCTTTAGACACTTTGCATCCACTAGCAAGGCTATTATCAAAAAGCAAACAATAACAAGTATTCATGAAGATGTGAGAATTATAATCTTCATAGAGTGCTGATAGGAATGTATAACCATGCACTTGCCATGGAAAACAGTTTGGCAATTCTTCCAAAAGTTATACATAGAGCTACCATGTGACCTAGCAATTCCCTTGTAGGTATATACTCAAAATAATTGAAAACATATGTTCACAATATTTGTACACAAATGTTCATAATAGCAAAAAGTGCCAACAACCCAAATATCCACCAACTGACAAATCAATAAAATGTGGTATATTCTTGTAACAAAATATTCAATGCACATAAAAAGGAATGAAGTCCTGATAAATGCTGCAACATGGGTAAACTTTAAAGACACTATGCTAAATGAAAACCAAACCTAAAGGGCACGTATTATATGATTCCATTTATATGAAGTGCCCAGAATAGACAAATCTGTTGATACAAAAAGTAGAATAGTGGTGGTAGCTGGTGGTGGGGGGGGGGTGGGCTTGACTACTAAAGGGTATATATAAAGTTTCCTTTTGGGGTATTAAAAAGGAGAACATCAATAACCAGATGGAACAATTTATTATTAATAAATAAAACAGTTTGATTATCTCCCAATAAAACAAAAATATATAAACAGTAGCATAGACATATTTAGGTAAAATAAATCTTTTTTTTTTTTTTTAGTGTTTATTTATTTTCGAAGGAGAGAGAGACAGCATGAGCGGGGAAGTGGTAGAGAGAGAAGAAGACACAGAATCCAAAGCAGACGCCAGGCTCTGAACTGTCAGCACAAAGCCCGACACGGGGCTTGAACTCACAAGCTGTGAGATCATGACCTGATCTGAAGTCAGACACTTAACCGACTGAGCCACCCAGGTGCCCCAAAGTCTTTTTTTAATATAATTTATTATCAAGTTAGCTAACATACAGTGTATACAGTGTTCTCTTGGCTTCAGGAGTAGATTCCTATATTCATTGCTTACATTACAGCACCCAGTGCTCATCCCAAAAAGTGTCCCCCTCAGTACCCATCACCCATTTCCTCTCCCTGCACCCCCCCATCAACCCTCAACTTGGTCTCTGTATTTAAGAGTCTCTTACGATTTGCCTCCCTCTGTTTAAAACTATTTTTCCTCTTCCCTTCCCCCATGGTCTTCTGTTAAGTTTGTCAAATTTCACATATGAGAGAAAACATGATATCTGTTGTTCTCTGACTGAGTTATTTCACTTTGCATAATAACCTTCAGTTCCATCCACGTTGTTGCACATGGCAAGATTTCATCGGGAATACAAACTGGTGCAGCTGCTCTCAAAAACAGTATGGAAGTTTCTCAAAAAATCAAGAAGTGTTTTACTATATGACAAAGTTGACATGTCAATCTGAAAAGAAATCTGTGTCATTCAATATATTTTTCTCATTTCTTTGTATTATGCTAACTTGGGAACCAGCAAATTAATGTAACTCCCAGAACTAGGCCTCTCAGCCCAAGGGGGAAGCATTTTATTTCCAACATCCCTCCCTATTAAGAAGTTAATTTCCACCTATGCATGATAAAGCATGGGTACCATATGACAAAAGTTCGTAACAACCAGTCTTGTCATCTAAGAATAAGGAATATAAGCTTGAATCCCAGGTCTTCCATTTACTAGGTATTTTTTGGACACAGTTAGGAAGTAGATGAGTATGTAATACATGATAAGCACACTCCAACATTCCCTTTTGATAACTATTTAGACTATTTACATCATACTAAGCAATTTCTGATACACCAACATTTTGTGTCATCCATCAGGAGGCCATAGTTCAGTCAACCAACTGAGCAAACAATAAGAAGCTAGCTGCATGAGACAACACATTGAATTTAGAATCTCTGCTATGTGCACAAATATTGATGAATTCAATTTAATTTATTAATTTAACAAATTGTTTAGCATGTACTACATACCTGGTGTTGTTCTAGGTATTGGGGAATCACAACACTAAACAAAAGAGAAAAAAAATGTCTTCATAGAACTTGAATTCCTGTTGGAAAAACAAGACAAAGCTCAGGAGGAAACATCTGAAGGAGGCAAAGGAGTGATCTAGGCAGATGTTTGAGGGTAGAGTCTTCCAATCAGAGGGAAAAGCAATGCAATGGACCTGAATTGAAAGCATGCCTGAAAAAAGTAGCTAAAATTATGCCATTTCCCAGCTTTAATATTCTCACACATATTTTCAAGATTTGCCGAAGTAACAAATAAATTGAAAAAGTAGGATTTGTAGGATACCATAATAAAACATTTTTTTTTACCTGCTGTCTATGTAAGCCTACTTTTTCACACTAGTTCTCCTGTCCCTTGAGTTAAATCTAGGGTATGTCCCATGACTTCCCTGCATGTCTGTAAGTAAAAATATCATCCTGTCAGTTGTAGTCACAAAACAGTTTCCGTTCAATTAAGGCAGAAAAGAAATAACAATTGTATAATTGTATAACTTGTATAACTGGTACCATTACGGCCATATAGTACTGGCACTTTCTATGTTGTGAAGGTATCTAAAGTTAACTCCTTCCCTTGTGTGGTTCCCTTATTGGTTCTCTAGGGCGTCCTCCATTGTTGAAAATCTCTTTCTTGCTCTTCTCTTGAAATGTCAAAAAAATTAGCTAGTCTTGCCTTTTAGATTTCTCAGGGATGAGTTAGATACCTACTGTGTTAACAAGTTATGGGGCCACTGAATAGACCCATTGACTTTTTTGCCTTAGGACTGAGGTGACAGTGAAGAACAGCAAATCCTTCTCTACAGTGGAAGCACTCATGAAATTCCAATAGTTCTCGATAAAAATCCTCTTCAATCTCTGACAATCTTTTTGGCCTCTCAAATGTCTTTTGTAGGCTAAAAATGTGTAGTTATCTAGGGATAACCAACTCAGTACTCATCCAAGTCCTTTGCATGACCTGTTTTCATCACCTTGCTTTACACTTTGGAATTTGACAGTAGTGGAAACCAATTATCTTGAGACCTCAACCAAAAATGTGACTGAAATAAGTTATTATATATATATATATATATATAGTATAAAATTCTGCAATTCATCTGATGTATGAGCTATTTCATTTTTTATAATTATAGTGTCCTCCCTCCCCACCTGGCATGCTGGGTTATAGATTTAGAGAAAATGAGTGACTGAAGGCAATGGGGAGAGAATGAAGACAATTGGTCTCCTTTGTAAGGTGCCTTCAGACAGGCTGTTACAGGTTTTCAAACAAAGCAGGAATACTCTCACCCATAAAAGGAAAGATAAACTAATTTGGTAAGGAAGACATAGTAAGGAATGAAAGTGGGCTATTAGAGTTCAATTTTTCCCCTTCCTTCTTTTAATTTCCTCTTCCTCCCAAATCCTTGTACTGCTCATTCCTCAAGGCGTAGCACTGACAACACAGCATCTGAGACCGTGCTACTTGGAAGTGAACTCTCCCATCTTTGTCATTGATGGGCATTGAGGCACATGGAGTCTCAACCACTCTTATGGTCCTTAACAATGGATAGTCTGTCTTCTTCCTCTTTCCAGTATGTGTGTGGATGGCAGGGGCTACTTTCTCAGGAAGTTAGGTGCTAGGGTAACAGGCAGGGGCCCACCCTCACTCTGCCTAAATGACTTCTGTTAATGTTTAAATTGTGCATCTCCAGAAATCTTGGAAGCTCAGAAGAAGCTATTTGTTTATTGGCTTACAACTACACCTTCTTTCTGCCCACACGAAGTTGGGAGCAGAAGTTTTACTGACTCCTCTTCTGCTTATTCTGCTTACATGTAGTCAGAGGCAACATTAACGTCATATCAATGGAATTATTGGCAGAAGATATCCCCACCTTCTTATGAAGAAAGTGCTTGTTTTGTGATCAGGTGCTGTGTCCTGAACAATTTCACAGCACATAAGCTCCATTTACATTTGAGTTTAACTTAAACACAACATATTTTATAGTTTAGATTGGTAATGTATTCATACAATTCAATAATAAAAAAGAATTAAGAGGGTGGTTCAATATTCATGAAACAATCAACATGATATGTCACATCAATAAGAGAAAGGATAAAAACCATATGATCATTTCAATAGAGTCAGACAAAGCATTCAACAAGGTACAACATCCATTCGTGATAAAACCCCTCAACAGAGTAGGTCTAGAGGGAACATATCTCAACATAATAAAGGCCTTATATGAAAAACCCACAGTGAACATCATACTCAGTAGGGAAAAACTTAGAGCTTTTCCCCTAAGGTCAGTCACAAGACAACTATGTCCACTCTTAGCACTTTTATTCAATACAGTACTAGAAGTCCTAACCAAAGCAATCAGACAACATAAAGAAATAAAAGGCATCCAAATTGGTAAAGAAGAAGTAAAACTTTTACTATTTGCAGATGACATGATACTCAATATAGAAAATCCTAAAGACTTCACCAAAAAATTACTAAAATTGGTAAGTGAATTCAGTAAATTTGCAGTATACAAAATTAATTTACAGAAATCTGTTGCATTCTTATACAGAAATCTGTTGCATTTCCATGAAGGAGTGGAAAGTGAGATTAAGAAAACAATTTCATTTATAATTGCGCCAAGACAATAAAATATCTAGGAATAAACTTAACCAAAGAGGTGAAAGTCTTCTACTCTGAAAACTACAAAACACTGATGAAAGAAATTCAAGACCACATAAAGAAATGGAAAGACATTCTATGCTCATGGATTGGAAGAACAAATACAACAAAACCTTGGATTGTAAGTAACTTGTTCTGTGAGTGTTCTGCAAGACGAGCAAACATTTCTAATAAATTTTAATTTGATAAATGAGCGATGTCTTGCAATAGGACTAATACGTGATGCCAAACATCACATGATCACAACTGGTTCTGATCACAACTGTTCTTCTCTCTCTCTCTTTCTCTCTCTCGCTGCAGGATTTTGGGTGATCGTCATAGCAATGTCACATTTCCATGAAATCCTAAAAAGGAGACAAAAAGAAGTGTCATTGGATAGATTCCTTGTTAAAGTTGCATGAAAATAAAAAGATTCCATTGAGCCAATAGATAACGGTGATTACGTTAGTGGTAGTGAAATTCATCATACACAATAACCCTCCTCTGTCTTGTCCCCCTCACATCAGCCACAAAGCTTTTCAAAGGTAAATGCAGGTTAATTTGTTATTTTTTTATATTTTGTATTTTTTTTATTACTGTGTATTATATTTCTTATAGGGAAATTTGCTTTGTTATGCAAGTGCTTTGTATTACAAACATGTTTCTGGAATGAATTATGCTTGCAAACCAAGGTTTTACTGTATTGTTAAAATGTATATACCACCCAAAGTAATCTACACATTTAGTGCAATCCTTATTAAAATGCCAACAACATTTTCCACCGAACTAGGACAAACAATCCTAAAATTTGTATAAAACCACAAAAGATCCCAAATAGCCAAAGGAACCTTGAAAAAGAAAAGCAAAGCTGGAGGTATCACAATTCCAGACTTCAAGTTATATTATTGAAAATGGTAGTAATTAAAACTGTATGGTACTGGCATAAAAATAGACCAATCAAATAGAATATTAGAAAAATAGAAATAAACTCAATATTATATGGTCAATTAATCTTTGACAAAGGAGGAATGAATATACAATGAGAAAAATACAGTCTCTTCAAACAATGGTGTTGGGAAAAATTGGAAAGCTACATACAAGAATGAAACTAAGCCACTTTCTTTTACCATACACAAAAATAAACTCAAAATGGATTAAAGACTGAGGCGCCTGGGTGGCTCAGTCAGTTAAGCATACGACTTCAGCTCAGGTCATTATCCCATGGTCCATGAGTTCGAACTCTGCTTCTGGCTCTGTGATGAAAGCTCAGAGCCTGGAGCCTGCTTCAGATTCTGTGTCTCCCTCTCTCTCTTCCCCTCCCTGTTCACACTCTATTCTCTCAAAAATAAATAAACATTAAAAAGAGTTTAAAAAAACGGATTAAAGAACAATGTGAGACCTGAAACCACAAAAATCCTTGAAGAGAGCACAGGTAGTAATTTCTATGACATCAACCATAGCAACATTTTTCTAGGTAGGTCTGCTGAGGCAAGGGTAACAAAAGCAAAAATAAACTTTTGGAATTACATCAATATAAAAAGTTTCTACACAGTGAAGGAAACAATCAACAAAACAAAAAGGCAACCTACTGAATGGGAGAATATATTTTCAAATGACATACCCATTAAAGAGTTAGTATCCTAAATATATAAAGAATTGATACAACTCAAGACCCAAAAAACAAATAACCCAATTGAAAAATGGGCAGAAGATATGAACAAAGAAGACATAGAGATGGCCAAAAGACACATGAAAAGATCCTCAACATCAATAATCATCAGGGAAATGCAAGTCAAAACTACAATGAGATATCACCTCACACTTGTCAGAATGGCTAAAATAGAAAAAAAAAAACACAAGAAACAGGAAGTGTTGGTGAGGATGTGGAGAAAAAAAGAACCCTCTTACACTGTTGGTGGGAATGCAAAATGGTGCCACCACTTTGGAAAACAGTGTGGAGTTTCTTCAAAAGTTAAAAATACAACTGTTCTATGATCCAGTAATCACACTACTGGGTATTTACCCAAAAAATACAAGAACACTAATTCAACAGGATACATGCACCTTTATGTTTATAGCAGCATTACTTACAATAGTCAAATTATGGAAGCAGCCCATGTGTGCACTGACTGATGAATGAATAAAGAAGTGGTGTTTATATAGAGAGAATGGAATAATTTTCAGCCATAAAAAAGAACAAAATCTTGGGGTGCCTGGATGGCTCAGTCAGTTGGGTGTCTGACTTCAGCTTAGGTCATGATCTCGTGGTTTGTGGGTTCAAGCTCCATGTCGGGCTCTCAGCTCAGAGCCTGGAGCCTGCTTCAGATTCTGTGTCTCCATCTCTCTCTGCTCCTCCCCTGCTTACACTCTTCTGTCTCTCTCTCTCAAGAATAAATAAACATTAAAAAAATTTTAA
The DNA here is from genome assembly GCF_023721935.1 of Panthera uncia. Lineage (NCBI taxonomy): Eukaryota > Metazoa > Chordata > Mammalia > Carnivora > Felidae > Panthera > Panthera uncia. Next base: position 79,496,209 of record NC_064817.1, read on the forward strand.
AAAGGATAAAATCTTACCATTTGTAACAACATGGCTAGAGAGGATTATCCTAAGGAAAATAAGTCAGTCAAAGAAAGACAAACACCATATGATCTCACTAATATGTGGGATTTAGGAAACAAAACAAATAATCAAATAAGAGAGAGAGAGAGAGAGAGAGAGAGAGAGAGAGAGAAACCAAGAAACAGACTCTTAACTATAGAGAAGAAACTGATGGTTACTAGAGGAGAATTGGATGGAAGGATGGCTGAAATAGGTGATGGGTTTTAAAGAGTACATTTATTATGATGAATAAAAATTTGATGACTTTATTTAACAAAAATATATATTTGTTTTCCTTTTCCTCAGCCCTTCCCTTCTCTTCCTGGACATTTCAGTTCTAACACCATTAGATAGGGAAAAGGAAGATAGGTGTTTTTGCCAGAGGAGAGAACAGAGTTATATTGGCCTGAGCAGGGTGAAGAAGACATCCAACCTGGGCAACCTTGGAGAGAGACTCATTGTAAAGATTTAGAGCCTAAGACTGTAAAGAGAGCTTCCTAGGTAGGAAACTATCCAGGTGAGGAGCATTGGGTTCTTTTTATTTGGTTGAAGAGAGTGTCCATGTGGAGGCAATATGTGGCAGACTTGAGCAGGATTTCAGATCTGAGCAGGGTGAGAAACATGTCCATGCAGAAGCCTGCTAGTAATCTGAAGAGGATACCTATATGGCTCTCAATTGATAAAGATACAGAAAGATAGAAATATACATGTAAGTGTGTAAATGCATATAAGTGTGAGTACCTATGTCTGTGTGTGTACATGTATATACAAATATTGCCTAATTCTTTCCACTGAGAGAGCCCAGGGGCCCAGTATGCCAATAGAAAGAAACAGACCTAGTGTCCATATCGTGTCTTTTAAATACTATTATTGAATAAAAATAATAAGAACTCCTTGGAGAAATGGCTGATTACATGGTTGTGGTAGGTAAAGAACATAATGAGCCTGGAACATATTGCAATGCCAGAAAGCAAAGTGGCAAAAAAATGATGGCATACCAAAAGGACATAGAAGCTGGTATTAACAGGCTCCTACAAATCAAATAAAGGACAATATGAGTATCAAATTAAATAATGATAGAAGATAGTGTAATCCATTGGATCAAAAAAATAAAATATGATTCAGTATCTAAATAAATAAATATAAAAATAAACATTTAGATAGTTTCAAAATACCTACCCATAAAATATTTAATAATTACAAAGGGAAAAGACACTGGAATGGCCTGGAAGTCACCACCTTAAACAAATGGTCAAAGAAGACATTGTAAGTAATGGCACAAATTGAAATTGTGTCACCTGATAGGATAAACAGCACACCAAAGCAATGCTTCTGTGATATTCCTGCCAAAGATGCATAACATGAATCCATTCTAGAAGAATGATCAGGCAAAATCAAATTGAAGGACACTGTAGAAAATAACTGGACTTGTACCTTCATGAATTTACAGATTCATGAAAGTCAAGAAAAAAATGGAGGGTATATTCTATACTGAAGGATAATAAAGAGATCTGAAAGCAAAATGTAACAGGTGATTCTGAACTAGAATGTCATTTTGCAATAAAAGGTATTGTTGAATAACTGGCAAAAAATTATTGAGGCCTGAGTTTAGATGGTAGTAGTATATCATCAGTGTTAATTTTCTTATTTTGATATTTATACTGTGGTTATGTAGGAAAATGTCTTTGTGGGAAATGTATACAAAATGTTTGTGGTTATATTCATTTTCTACTACTGTAGCATATTGTCATGAATTCAGCAGCTTAAAACAACATCTCTTTAACTCTCAGTTCTATAGCTCAATAGTCTGGGAGGACTTGGCTAGTTTCCTGTTTAGGATCTCATGAGGTTAAAATGAAGGTGTTGATTGTTCTAGCCTCTTATCTGGAGGGTCAGGGGGAAGAATCCCCTTCAAACTTTATTCAGGTGGTTGGGAGAATTCAATCTCTTGAAGTGGTAGGATTAATGTCCCCATACCCTTGCTTACTTTTCCTCACTGACTTTTGACAGGGCATTGCTCTCAGCTGCTAGAGGTTTCTCTGATATCCTTGCATTTGGTCCATGCCACTTTCAAAGCCAGCAATGGTAATGCATCCAAGCATTATCATGCTTTGAATTTCTCTGACTTTAACTTGCTAACAACCATATAAATCTTTCTCCTTTTAAAGGGAGTGATTATGGACACCTGGGTGGCTCAGTGGGTTAGGCATCTGACTCTTGATCTCAGTTCATGTCATGATCTCACAGTTCATGAGTTCAAGCCCCGCATGGCGCTCTGTGCTGACGGCATGAAGCCTGCTTGGGATTCTGTCTCTCCTTCTCTCTGCCCCCACCTGCTCGTGCTCTCTCTCTCTCTCTCTCTTAAAAATAAATAAATAAACTTAAAAAAAAAACTAATTAAACCTGAAATTATGAGCAAAGAAATAGAAAGCATAAACATAATTTAATTCTTTAGAGCAAAGAAAGAGATGTTTCCCTAGAGCCTCCAGAAAGGAATACAGTTCTGCCAACATCATTATTTTTTGCAAATGAGACCTATGTCGGACTTCTGACCTAGATAATTGTGAAATAATATAAAACCTTTATATTTAAAGTAATATACTAAGTTTGTGGTAATGTTTTATGGCAGCAATAGAAAACTAATACAGAAGAGGAAGAAATCTGTTCCAACTCATTTTACAACAACCAAACCAGAGAAATATAGTACAAATAAAGAAAACTAAGACTAGTATCCCTCATATTACCAGATTAAATCTCTCTCTCTTTCTCACTCTTTCTCTCTCTCACTCTCACTCTCTCCCCAAGTGGGATTTATTCCAAGAATGAAAAGCTAATTCAATATTTGAAAATAAATCAGTCCACCACCTTAAGAATCTAAACAAGAAAAACGCTATGAGGGGCGCCTGGGTGGCGCAGTCGGTTAAGCGTCCGACTTCAGCCAGGTCACGATCTCGCGGTCCGTGAGTTCGAGCCCCGCGTCGGGTTCTGGGCTGATGGCTCGGAGCCTGGAGCCTGTTTCCGATTCTGTGTCTCCCTCTCTCT
>NC_064817.1:79499392-79670087 GCF_023721935.1 Panthera uncia
CGTGACCTGGCTGAAGTCGGACGCTTAACCGACTGCGCCAGGTCACGATCTCGCGGTCCGTGAGTTCGAGCCCCGCGTCGGGTTCTGGGCTGATGGCTCGGAGCCTGGAGCCTGTTTCCGATTCTGTGTCTCCCTCTCTCTCTGCCCCTCCCCCGTTCATGCTCTGTCTCTCTCTGTCCCAAAAATAAATAAAAAACGTTGAAAAAAAATTAAAAAAAAAAAAGAAAAAGAAAAACGCTATGAGCATAGCCATAGATGCAGAGAAGTCTTTTGACAAAATACAACATCTATTAATGATAAAAACTTTCAATTAAGTATAAATAGAAGTTAACTTCCACAACCTGATAAAGGGCTTCTACAAAAACATCCAGGCAACATATGTAGTGGTGAGGGACTGAATATTTTCTCTCAAGTCTGGGAGCAAGGCAAGCATATCCACTCTCAGCAGTGACCTTTGATATCATAATGGAAGTCTTATCAAGTGCAATAAAACAACAACAACAACAACAAAAGGAATGAAAAGCATATAGTTTGGAATGTAAAAATAAAATTATACCGTGTAGCACTGTGTCAACTATACTTTAACAAATAAACAAAGTAAAGTTTCCTTCTTGTGGATGACATTATTGTCTATGTAGGAAACCCCAAGAATCAGATATTGGAAAAGAAGAAATAAAACAAAAACAACTAGAAATGCATAACCAAAAATATGAACTTCAACACATACTTCAGAACTTACAGAAAAATTAACTCAAAATGAAACAGATATGTAAATGTATTAAATGTAAATGTAAAGCAAAAAATATAAATTATGGAAGAAAACATAGGAGATATTTGTGTGATGTTGACTTTGGCAATGAGTTTTCAGGTGTGACAACAAAAGAAAAGTTTTTATGTATGACATCCGTAAAAGAAAAAAAATGATAAATGGAACTTAAACAAAATGAAAATCTTTTGCTCTATAAAAGACCTGTTAAAAGAGTAAAAAGACCGCCACACTGGGAGAAAATATTTTCAGATTACATATTTTATAAAACACATTTCCTGAATATTTTTAAAAACTGTTAAAACACACCAAAAGAAAAAAAACTCAATTAAGAAATTGTCAAAATATCTGAATATATCCAAATGGTACCTAAGCACATATGAAAATATGTTTGATATTGTTAGTCATTAGAGAAATGCATGTTAAAACCACAATGAAATACCGGTGTACACCTATTAGAATAGATAAAATTGAAAAAGTCCACAATTGCAAATACTTGTGAAGATTTATAACAAGAGGAATTCCCATGCATTGCTTGTAGAAATGTAAATGATACAGCTACTTTGGATAACATATCCACAGTTTAATATAAAGTTAATCATACATACACTTACCATATGACCCAGGAATCTCAGTTGTATGTATTTGTCCAAGTGAATTTCAAGTGTGTATTCACACAAAAACCTATACACAAAATGTTCATTATAGTATTATTCATAATCACCAAAATCTGAAAACAATCCAGATTCCTTCAACAAGTGAATATGTAAATAAACCATGGCACATCCATTAAATGGAATACTACTAAGCAATGAAAAGAAACAAACTCTTGTTTTATGAATAAATTTGAAGCATTATGTTAGTGAATAAAATCAGATCTTAACAGCTGCATATAGGGGGTGCCTGGGTGGTTCAGTCAGTTAAGGTACAACTCTTGGTTTCAGCCTAGGTTATGATCTCATCGTTTGTGGGTTCAAGCCCCGCAACAGGCTCCATGCTGACAGCTTGGAGCCTACTTGGGATCCTCTTTCTCCCTCTCTCTCCCCCTCCCCACTAGTGCTCTCTCTCTCTCAAAAATAAATTAAAATTTAGTAAAAAAAAAAAAGCTACATATAATATGATCACAGTTTATGACATTCTGAAAAAGGAAAAACTATAGAATCAGAATCAGTTCAGTGGCTCCCAGGAGCTGGGGGTGATGGATGTGACTGATAACAGAGTCTGCACAAGAGAATTTTTAGGATGGTGAAACTCTTCTATATGTTACTGTTATAGTTAATGTACATGTTAAAACCCATAGAACATACACCACCACAAAAGGTGACTCTTTCCCTATGCCAGTATTTTTCAACTGGGAGCAATTATGCCTACCAGGGGTTATTTAGCAATGTCCGCAGACATTTTTCGTTCTCACACTGTGGAGGTGTGTGCTACTGGCATCCAGTGGGTAGAGGCCAGGAATACTGATAAACATCCAACAATTCACAGGGCAGCCATACAAACAAAGAATTATCAAGCCTAAAATGTCAATAATGCCAAAGTTGAGAAACTTTGATATATGCATAGAAAAATTTTTTAAATCGGCCAGACTGTAAGAAGAACCCAGGATGGAATACAGACTGTAACAAATGCATTTAATTGTATTATAAATGTCTTAGTCCATTTGAGCTGTTATAATAAAATACTATAGACTTGGTAGTTTATAAATAATAAAAATTTATTTTTCACAGTTCTAGAGGCTTGAACAAGTGTGCCAGCATGTTTGGATTCTGACGAAGGCCCTTTCCTGCATTGCAGACTGCTGATTTCTCACTGTGTCCTCTCATGATGAAAGGGACTAGGGAGCTCCCTGGAGTCTCTTTTATAAGAACACAAACCTCATTCTTGAGTGTTCTACCCTCATGATCTAAGCACCTCTCAAAGGCCCTACTTCCTAATATCATCACACTGGGCATTAGGATTTCAACATATAAATTTGGTGGTGATGGGGACACAAACATTCAGACCATAGCAAAATGTATGCAGGAAACACAGATATGAACAAAATCAAAAGCATGCTCCAGAGAGACAAAGAAAGTTAGAGTTTTTGAAGAGGAATGAGGAGATTTACATAGGTTGTTTTGGAGAAAATGCAATTGGTGCTGGTATTGCTACAGTTACACTAATCTATGTTTGACTGGTTCCTAGGGCTAGTGTTAGGCAGAAAGTCCATTTATGTCCATTTTATCATATAGCAGATGCCTTGTCTTTTAGCTGAGTTGAGTAAAAATTCTGATAATTTGAGACAGAAGATGTGCATGAGCCCCACCTCCTCAATATCTTCCCAGCTGGCCCCATTTTAAATTATTCTCTTAGCAATGGTTACTCCATCTTATTCTTTTCATTGTCAGAACTAAAGATATGAATGGGAAATTTACAGTAAGGGAAACATAAAGGACCAATAAACAAGCAGAAACTGAACAGTGAAAGAAATACAAATGAAAACAAAATATACCCTTCCTTTCCCTATCAAATCAGAAAAGATTAGAAAGACTGATAAGATTCTGTGTTTGGGTGTCAGTAAATAGGACTAGCATATATTGCTGGTGGGAATAATGTATAATCATAATTTTTATAAAGGTGAGGTTTGTTTATGAATGTCAATTAGAACAATAATGATAATACTAAAACTTGAAAGCAACACAAATATGCATGAGTAGAGGGTTAACTGAAAACATTATAAGACACATTGAAAGAAATAGTATACAGAAAATCAAAATAATTAGGGAGACTGCTGATTAAATGTTGTAAATTGACTACAAGCTTTTATCTTACCTTTTTCATAAGATCTCACAAGAATTAAGTAAACTGAGAACAACATTTAAAAAACCTTTTTATTTTGGAATTTTTTTAAGTTTATTTATTTCTAAGACAGAGAGAGACAGAACATGAGTTGGGGAGGGGCAGAGAGAGAGGGAGACACAGAATCTGAAGCAGGATCCAGGCTCTGAGGTGTCAGCACAGAGCCCGACGCGGGGCTCAAACTCACGAGCTGTGAGATCATGACCTGAGCCGAAATCAGTGGCTCAACCGACTGAGCCACCCAGGCGCCCCTATTTTGGAATATTTTACACAAGAGTTACAACGATGGTAAAGAGAGTTCCTGTATACTCTTAATCCAGATTTCCCAAATATTAACATATTTCACCTGCTAAAATTAAGAAATTAACAGTCAACACTATTAACTAAACTAGACATTTTATACAATTGTCAACAAGTTTTCCCCAAAGTCCTTTTTTTCTGTTCCTAAGGTTTAATCCAGGGTACTAACTGTATTTATTTAACATGTCTCCTGATTCTACTACATTTTCTGAAAGTTGTTCTTTTGTTTCATAACCTTGATATTTTTTGAAGAGTACCGTCAGCTATTTTAGAAGATGTCCTTCAGTTTGGGCTTGTCTGATGTTTTCTCATGATTATTGAGATTATGGGATTTGAGGAAGAATACTACAGAGGCAATGTGTCCTTTCCTGTGATGTTCTGTGATATGATTCATGTGATATGATATCAACATGATTTATTAGTGATAGTGTTAACTTTGATTCCTTGACTAAGATGATTTCTGCCAAGTTCTTCCTTTGTAGGATCTTTCTCCATTTTCATATTCTATTTCTTAGAAGTGAGTGAATCACTAAGTCCAGGCCATACTCAAGAGAAGGGAAATTAAGCTTGACCTCCTGGGGGGAGAAGTATCAAATAATTTGTGGGTGTATGTTTTTTTAAAAAAAACATAGTAATTAATTAAAATTTGGAGAGGAGATACTTTGAGGCTATGCAAATATCCTGTTTCTCCTTAAAGTTTTACTCATTAAGTTTAGCATTCATCAGTAGTTCTTACATGCAACAATTACTACCTTGGTGTTCTAATGGTGATTTTCTATATCTCTCATACTGACTACATTTATTACTTGGAATTATTTAGTAAGGAAGTTCTATTTTATCTATTTTTCTATTTGTCTATCATTTATTTATCTATCCATCTACCTATTTATCATCTACCTATCATCTATATATCTATTTATATCAGTATGGATGTTGTTATTCTTTGTGATATAATTCAATAATATCTTTATTTTTTTCAAATGGATCCAGTTTTGGCCACTAAAAGCTTATTTGGATTGGCTTAAGTTCCTTTGATATGCCCAATGTGTTAGGCAGAATTTTCAAGACACCCCCAAGATTCCTGTTTTTTGGTTATTCAGTAAAACACCAATGTAGGTACTGCTGTAAGGGGATTTTTCGGATGTAATTTAACACAATAAGCTGACTTTAACCTTGGGAAATTTTCCTGGATTATTCTGGTTGGCCCAAAATAATCACATGAGCTGTTGAAGCATAGAACCTTCTCTAGCTGGTGGCAGAAGCTGAAGGCAGAAAAGAAAAGAAGAGAAAGTTAGGGATATTCAAAGAATGAAATGGATTTAATTTATCATTGCTGGCTTTGTAAATGGTGGTGGCCAGAAGTGAAGGAATATAGGGAGTCTCTAGAAGCTGAAAACAACCTGCAGCTAACAACCAGCAAGAAAACAGGGACCTCAATCCTACATCTGTATGGAACTGAATTGTGTTAACAACTTGAATGAGACTGAAAGCATGTTCTTTCTCAGAGTCTCCAGACAAGAGCCCAAGCTGGTTGGCCCTTAATTTCTGTTTTTTTGTTTTGTTTTGTTTCGTTTTTTTTTTGAGACTGTAAGTAAAGAATCTAGTTGAACCCATCTGGACTTCTGTTTTAAGCCAATAACTTGGTGGTTGTCATGTAGCAATAGAAAATGAATACACTTGCATACTGTTTTTAAATCACATCCTTACTTTCTGGTACTATAAGATGTTCCGGGTTAATCTTGTATTTTCCCTTCTCTGGCCCAAGAATCAGCTGTTTCTCTAAGGAGTCCTGATTCCTTTTATTAAAAAATGGTATTTAGAAATGAAGATCTCGGCCTTACATGTGTTCATTGCTAGAGGGACAGCATTGTGTCTAGACCTTCTCAGTGGACAGAACTAGTAAATATATCTACACTACTCTGTGTACACACACACACACACACACACACACACACACAAGTTCATATTGATATATCTAATCCCAAAAACTGCAAATAAGTATACATATTTTATTTTGCAGCTACCATTTTTTTCCTTTGTTGGCATTTCATTTTGCTATTGAGTTATAAGAGCTACTCAAATATTAAGGCTAATTCCAAATCTGTAATACATGTTGTAAATATTGCATTGCATTGTTTATTTGTATTTTAACATGCTTTATAATGTTACTTTGTTTTGAGGCATTTATAATAATCTTCATGGAATTTTCTGATTGCAGTAATATATGTACATAGCAGAAAAATAAAAAATAATTGAACATATTAATAGTAAAAAAAATATTCAAACACTGGTGGTCATAACAACTTCTCTAATATTCTAAGGTGAAAGCCATTGAATTGTCACTGAGGATACAACATGACATAGTTGTTAAAAACCATGACTTTGGATTTAGACAAATTGGATTAAATTCTTACCTTGCACATGAAGGTAAGGTAAAATTCTTCTCTACCTGTCAAGTTCTTGCAGCTGGACTAAGAATTAAATTTACATATGACAGATTAACAGAAAAAAAACTCACAAAGTTTTATTATGTGTGCACAGAGCCCCAATAATGAAATTGTCACCTAAAGAAGTAACCAAGGTGGGCAGTTTTTATACATTTTAGACAAGGAGACAATAATCTGTGAGGAATTGACAGGAAAAAGAAAACGACTTTGGGAGCTTCAATTCGTAAGGAATTCTAAACAGAATTTGGACTCGGTTAGTTAATTAGTAAAAAGTAACAAGGGTTGTTTATACAGCCTTCTCAGTTCTAAATTTCTCATCTCTGGTGATAAATATGGCTCCTTGTCTCCTGGTACAGGGAGAATGCCTTTCACATGGGATATTTATTTCTTGCTTTCAGGATGGACAGAGGAAGATCTGAACCTTCCTGCATGGGCCATCTCTGAAGTAACTTTTATTTAAAATACAATATGCAGGGGAACCTGGCTGACTCAGTTGGTAGAGCATGTGACTCTTGATCTCAGGATTGTGAGTTCAAGCCTCATGTTGTGTGTAGAGATTACTTAAAAATAAAATCTAAAGTAAAATAATCAATATACTGAAGTGGCACATTTTGGGGGACCCAGCCCTTGGCCCCTACACACAATTCACTTAACTTTTTTTCACTCAGGTATCGTATTTGTAAAAGGTAATTCTGATCTATTTCAAATGGTTACTGTTAAGACTCATTTGGGGCACTTGGGTGGCTCAGTAGGTTAAGCATCTGACTTCGGCTCAGGTCATGATCTCATGGTTCTTGGGTTCAAGCCCCACATTGGGCTTTCTGCTGTCAGTGCAGAGCCTGCTTCAGATCTTCTCTCTGTCTCTCTGTCTCTCAATCTCTCTCTCTCTCTCTCTCTCTCTCTCTCTCTTTCTCGGCTGCTCCTCCACTCGTTAGCTCTCTTTCAAAAAAAAAATAAAATAAATAAACAAGGGGTGCCTGGGTGGCTCAGTTGGTTAGGTATCCTACTTTGGCTCAGGTCATAATCTCATGGTCCATGGATTCGAGCCCCATGGCAGGCTCTGTGCTGACAGCTCAGACCCTAGAGCCTGCTTCAGATTCTGTGTCTCCCTCTCTCTCTGCCCCTCCCCCACTTGCGCTCTGTCTCTCTCTGTCTCTCAAAAATAATAAATGTTAAAAAAATCTAAAAATAAACATAAAAAAGATTCACTTATTCAAGAAATTTATTGAGTGCCTACCAATTATTATTTAAGGCCAATAGTTGTTTTGTTTTGTTTTGTTTTGTTTTTTAAGATAGAGCATGTGTGCATGAGCAGGGGAGAGGGGCAGAGGGAGAGAGAGAGAGAGAGAGAGAGAGAGAGAGAATCTGAAGCAGGCTCCACATTCAGCCTGATGTGGGGCTTGATCCCACGACCCCAGGATCATGACCTGAGCAAAAATCAAGAGTCAGGTGCTCAATCAACAAGGCCACCCAGGGACCCCTAAGGCCAGTAGTTCTTAAGTATTGCTGTCAGACTAGAAGCATCACCTAAGAACTTGTTAGAATTGCAGATTCTTAGGCCCCACTCCAGCCCAAATGAATCAGAATTCTGGAGGTGGGGCCCAACCATTTGTGTTTCCAAGTCGGCCAGTTGATTATGAGTACGCTAAGGTTTGAAAACCACTGCTGTAGGCATGAGGGTCATAATGGATCCCAAAGTAGAAGAAATAGATTGAAGGTTACAAATATGAAGCACTTGGCTCATGAGAACTCAATCAGAACAGACCTGAGAACCAATAAAATGGCATTATGTACTTACTACCTTTTCACATGTTTTTGTAAGAAGGAAATTTCCAAGCACGTTTGTCACTGGTCCGCCAAACAGCGTGAAAGGTAGGAGGAGCTTGCAATGCTCCACTACTGCAAGTAGTGAAGCTACCACAACTTGCAATAGCGGTAATGAAATTACAGTAAGCATTCAGTCCCATAACAAGAACAGGAGCCAAATATCAAAAGAAAGATTCTTTTAAAAAATGGATCCCAAGGTACAGAGTAGTATATTCCTGCCATGATGGGGTGTTTGCTTAATATGTATATGATATCAAGGTAGTAATATACCTTATTAGGCACTACTTAGTAGACGATGATAAAAAAGATGTTTTTGTTTTAACTGGGCATAATATATGGGAAATAATGATGCTGTACACAGTACTTAGCTTTATAGATTGATCTGTGGGATACAAACTGTGTGGGATAGAGTAAGGAATGTAATGTTTTAGCTTGAACTTAAATCCTGTGCCACTCTATAATTAACATATTCAGGTAAGTCTTCTGACCTGTGTTAAAAAAAATCAACCTAATAAATTTGAAGATAAAATTGGCTTTATTAAGCATGAGGGTGGGGCAAAGAAGTTATTAGCAAAAGAAAAGATTGTTTCAGGCAACATCACCTCCCTTTAGGGGGAAAGGCAGAGGGTCTTAGGTAGATTACCTCACCTTTCGTTGGAGGATGGAGAGGGCCCATGTGACAAGCTGAGCCGCCCAGGCACCACAGTAAGAAGCAAGAAATTTAAAAATCAGTTCAAGTTTATGTTCATATGTAAAGGGAGCTTATCATTAGCATTATAACTATAATTAACTTCTGTGTAAATGCCTGAAATTTTTAAGGGGACCAGGAAGGAGAGAGATCTTAATAGAAAAAGTAACTATTAAAGTAGAAAAAGATTTTGATGCCATCTCACATCCTTAACAAGTTGCATTTTGACCTATTTTTTCCCAAAAATATATATGCAACACACACATACAGCAGTCTAAATGAATGCTGTTAATAACTTTTTATTAACAGTGTAGGCTTTGCCACCAAGCCTCCACATGCTCTCATACATTGTTGAACTCAGCTGAACAATGTAATACAACTCTTCCAAAAAAAAAAATAGCATTGTTGATTCATCTCCACATTAAAAATGTTTACTAACTACACAATAATAGCTGTAACTCATGCTTATACATATGGATCTCCAAAATCACCATTTATGAAGTTCTTACTATGCACTGGGGCATAATTGGATATTTGCTTTTAATCCTCACAACAGATCTTTGACAGATGCTCTGTTATTGTCTCAATTTTACAGAGAAACTTAGTTATATAGTTTAAATAGCTTGCCCATAGTCACACTGCTACTAAGAGCAGACCTGAATTTGAATCCAGATCTGTTTGACACCACCACTTGTATTCAGGGCCGATAAGCAATAGGCCCCCTGAAATACTGGTATCTGTCTGAGTTCTTTCACAGTCATTTTTTTTATTCTCAAAATGAAAAGGTTTTAGTGTTTAGTTTCCTATTGTTGCTGTAACAAATTACCACAAACTTAAAATAACAGTATTTTCTTAGAATTCTGGAGGCCAGAACTCCAAATTTTGAGTTCTACAAGGCTAAACTCAAGGTGTTGTCAAGTCTGATTCCTTTTAAAGGATCCAGGAGAGAATCCATTCCTTTCCTCTTCCAGCTTCTGTTGACTGCTGACATTCTTTGCCTTACGTTGTGCCACTATATTTTCTGCTTCCATTATCACATTGCTTTTTCCTTTTCTGAAGTCAAATCTCCCTGTGCCTCTCTCTTATAAGGACACTTACAATTACATTTAGGACCCACTTGCATAATCCAAGAAAATCTCCCCATCACAAGATCTTTAACTTAATCACATCAGCAGGATCCCTTTTGCCATGTAAGGTAAAATTTACCCGTTCCAGGGATTTAGAAACTGGATATCCTTGGTGAACAATATTCAGCCTACTACAATGTTCAAATGATCCTATGATTTACACTGTCATATAAACATTGACTTCCAAAACTGTGTCTCTACCATATATCCCTCTTTTGAGCTCCATGCTATTTTATTCAACTTACTTTTCGACTTCACCACCTATATTCTCTACCTTGTACTAAATGTCTTCTCTTTCAGTTCTCTCTCCCTACCCAAAATCTCTCTGGGATCTTTATCTTAATTAATGTAGAAATGGAAAAATATTCCATGCTCATGGGTTAGAAGAACAAATATTCTTAAAATGTCTATGCCACCCAAAGATATTTACAGATTTAATGCAATCCCTATAAAAATACAAAGTATTTTTTCACAGAACTAGAAAAAACAGTCCTAAAACTTGTATGGAACCTTAAAGACCCCGAATAGCCAAAGCAATTTTGAAAAAGAAAAGCAAAACTGGAGGTATCACAACTCCAGACTTCAAGATATATAAAAAAGCTGTAGTAATGAAAGTAGTATGGTACTGGCACAAAAATAGACATATAGATCAATAGAAGAAGATAAAAAACCCAGAAATAAATCCACAATTATATGGTCAATTAATCTTTGACAAAGGAATGAATATCCAATGGGGGAAATAACAGTCTTTTCAACAAACAGTGCTGGGAAAACTAGACAGCTACATGAAAAAGAATTAACCTGGACTACTTTCTAAAAAATTTTTAATGTTTATTCATTTTTGAGAGAGAGAGAGATGGAGCATGAGCAGGGGAGGAGCAAAGAGAGAGGGAGACAGAGAATCAGAAGCAGGGTCCAGGCTCTGAGCTATCAGCACAGAGCCTGACACGGGACTCAAACCCACGAACTGTGAGATCATTACCTGAGCCGAAGTCCGACGCTTAACCAACTAAGCTACCCAGGCACCCCAACTTGGACTACTTTCTTACACCATATACAAAAATTCAAAATAGATTAAAGACTTAAATGTGAGGTGTGAAGTAATAAAAATCCTAAAAGAGAGCATAGGTAGTAATTTCTGATGACATTGGCTCTAGCAACATTTTCCTAGATATGTCTCCTGAAACAAGAGAAATAAAGCAAAAAGAAACTATTGGGATTACATCATCATTAAAAGCTTTTGCACAGTGAAAGAAACAAAACTAGAAGGCAACCTACTAAATGCGAGAAGATATTTGCAAAAGACATATCTGATAAAGGATTAGTATCCTAAATATATAAAGAACTTATACAACTAAACGCCCAAAAACCAAATAATCCAATTAACAATGGGCAGAAGACATGAACAGACATTACTCCAAAGAAGGCATAGAGATGATCAACAGACACATGAAAAGATGTTGAACATCATTCATCAGGGGAATGCAAATCAAAACTACAATGAATATCACCTCACACTTATCAAAATGGCCAAAAACAAAGAAACAACAAATGTTTACAAGGATGTGAAGAAAAAGGAACCTTCTTACACTGTTAGTGGGAATACAAACTGTGCCACCACTGTGGAAAGCAGTATGGAGGTTCCTCAAAAAAGTTAAAAATAGAACTACCTTATAATCTAGTAATGACACTACTGGGTATTTACCCAAAAAATACAAAACCCTCATTAAAGGTATACATGCACCCCTATGTTTATAGGAGCATTATTTACAATAGCCAAATTATGGAAGCAGCCCACATGTCCATCAACAGATAAATGGATAAAGGAGTGATATATACATTGGAATATTATTCAGCCACAGAAAAAAATGAAATCTTGTCACTTACAATGACATGGATGGAGCTAAAGAGTATAATGTTAAGCAAAATAAGTGAGTCAGAGAAAGACAAATACCATATGATCTCACTCATATGTGGAATTTAAGGGGAAAAAAGGAGCAAAGTAGAAAAGAGAGAGAGAGAAACCAAGAAATAGACTCTTGGTTATAGAGAACAAACTGATGGTTACCAGAAGGGAGGTGATTGGGGGGATGGGTAAATGGGTGATGCAAATTAAGGAGTGCACTTGTCATGATGAGCACTGGGTGATGAATGGAATTGTTGAATCACTATATTGTACACCTGAAAGTAATATAACACCATATGTTAACTATATTGGTCTAAAGTAAAATAAATTAAATTAAATTAAATTAAATTAAATTAAATTACATTAAAACACTAAGATTCAACAAGCTTCCTAAACCAGACTTTCTTAGTGTCCACATCCAATCAGTTACCAAGACCTATTGATTGTACCTCCCTTAAACTACTCAACAGCCTCCTTTCTGATCTCCCCACCTAAAGTATTGTCCTATCCTACAAAAAGCTGATTCCAAGAATGCCTGTGTAGCTCAGTTTGTTAAGTGTCTGACTCTTGATTTCAGCTCAGGTCATGATCTTATGATCCATGGATTCAAGACACATCAGGGTCCACACTGTCTGCTTGGCATTCTCTCTCTCCATCTCTCTCTGCCCCTCCCCCACACACTCAGGCATTCACTCTATCTCTTTCTCTCTCAAAATAGATAAATATACTTAAAAAAAAAAAAAGATGATTCCAGGGGCGCCTGGGTGGCTCAGTCGGTTAAACGTCCAACTTCGGCTCAGGTCATGATCTCACAGTTCGTGAGTTCGAGCCTTGCATCAGGCTCTATGCTGACAGCTTAGAGCCTGGAGCTTGTTTCAAATTCTGTGTCTCCCTCTCTCTCTGCTCCTCCCTCGCTCATGCTCTGTCTCTCTCTCCTTCAAAAATAAATAAAAACATTAAAAAAATTTTTAAGGTGATTCCAGAATGTCATATTCAATAATCCTTAAACAGCTCTATGAATTCAGCATAACTTTGGGAAATCTTCATTCTACCTTTACAGAATTCTCAAAGACAAGAAGAACCTGACAAGTAGAAAACATTTTTTTTTATATATTTTTATATCAGTTTTTAGCTGTTATTGGAGATGAACTCCGTTTGTGGAATGTTTAGAACATTAGTATAAAATGTTGTTCTTGGAGGGTAACTTTATGTACACCACTATACTATAGTCCTGATATATTTCTAGTCTGAGTCCAGTTTCACCTTTGGCTTTGCTGTAAATACAGGTTACGTTACTCTTATTTTGGATTCTTTTTCTTTACTCCCATCCTTGCTGCATCCTCACACCGCTTGTTACTCCATTCCTACCATTGCTGTATTTTCTTCCTGACTGTGAACACTTGCTCTAGGGCTTCTGACCACTGTTTTCATCCTGTTTTGGATGGTGGCTGAATGGGATAGGTCCAACCTTGGTCTCCGTGACTCCCCTTTTTTGATACGTTCCCTGCTGGCAAAGCAGTTCACATAGTCTTTTCACATCATCAATATCTCATACAATATATTCAATTCTTCTTATTAAACTATATATTTTTGTCTTAACTCTCTAAGGTCATTTCCTTTAATTGGATATTTAGATGTTCCCAAGCTCCACTCTTCCTCCCACAATAATCTAATCCTATCCATGGTGTGTAGATATTGCTATTTTTAAATTAAATTAAATTAATTAATTTTTAATTTTTATTTATTTTTGAGAGAAAGAAAGACAGCAAGCATGGAAGGGGCAAAGAGAGAGGGGGACACAGAATCTGAAGCAGGATCCAGGCTCTGAGCTGTTAGCACAGTACCCCACTCAGGCCTCGAACCCATGAACCACAAGATCATGACCTGAGCCAAAGTCCAATGCTCAACTGACTGAGCCACCCAGGAGCCCCTATTTTTTTTTTTAATTTAGAGAGAGAGAGAGAGAGAGCATGTGAGAGGAGGAGAGGGGCAGAAAGAGAGAGAGAGAGTAAGAGAGAGAGAATCTTAAACATACTACATGCTGAGCCCCACCCCACCCTCCACCCTGACATGGGCTTGATCCCACAACCCTGGGATCATGACCTGAGCCAAAATCAAGAGTCAGGAGATCAATCAACTGAGCCACCCAGGTGCCCTGCTATTCTAACTTTTACAAAAAAAGTCTTGATAACATGTGGTGGGCTGTCCCAACAAGTTGGCCTCTGGAATGATTTCTTAAACTATTTCCACAAGCAGAGTTCAAGCAGCTGTCCCTGTCTTTGTGTTCCTCTAAATTTGCATAATCTATCACCTCATGTTTGCAGATAACCGAATTTGTCAATCTTGACTCTAGATTCTCATTAGCCACCTTTTCTTCTGGAGAGCTGACCAGATATCTATGCTTTCCCCCACCACCTCCCCCCATTTTCACTAACTTTTTATTTTGAAAAAGTTCAAACCTCCAAAATATTTCAAGAATAATAAAGTGAATGTCCATATACTCTTAATCCCTTCATCTAGATTAGATTCAGCAATTAATATTTTGCCAATTGCTTTCTCTCTTATGCTACATATTTACTTTCTCTTTCTTCATGTTGAAACATTTTGAAGCTAATCACAGATATTATAATACTTCAGCATTTTATCTCCTAACAATAAGGACAGTCTCCTAAACAAGCACAATACAATGATTGCTTCAGGAAATTTAGTATTAATGTAATACTATTTTCTTATCTACCATCCTTATTCAAACATTATATTTAGTTGGTATGTCTTTTAATCTCTTTTAATCTAGAATAGTTCTCTCACCTTCATTCTTTCATGGCATTGACATTTTGGTGGAATGTGGAGCAATGAAATTCTCATACATTGTTTGTATGAGTACAAAATGTACAACCAATTTGGAAAACTGTTGGCAATTTCATACAATGTCAAACAGTTGCTCTTTCTATACCCCAGCAACTCTACTACTAGATATTTACCCAAAAGAAATAAGAACACATATTCATTAAAAAAAACTTATGCAAGAATGTTCATAGCAGCTATATTTATAATAGACAAAAATGGAGATAACTCAAATGTTCAAAATATCTGAGTACATAAACAAATTGTAGTATATTCAGACTATGGAAAAGGACAGGAAACTTTTTGGAGTGATGGAAAATTTTTTGGAGTAATGGAAGTGTCCTATTTTACACACAATTGTATCCACTTAAGATCTGTGCATTTCACTGTGTGTAAGTTTTACTTCAATTTTTTCAAAAGAGTGTCTATCTGAATATGCACATCATAAAGGCAGGAACTTTCTTTTGTTCACTGCTGTGTCTCAGGACCTAGCCAAGGGACAGGGCACTTAGCAGGAGCTCAATAAAGGAAGGAAAGGAAGCAGACCATGGAAATCATCTACATCAATGGTTGTCAAATGTGTAATGTAGACTCTAACTTTCAACCCTAGATGTATAGGTATGTCTTGTATTTGAAACCTTATATTATTAATCCATTTCCTAGTTTACTAAGAATCCTTTTGATCAATTACAAGTGTTATGAAATAAGAAAATGTCCATTTCAATGAAAATTTTCTTACTTTAAACCTAAACTTTCCTAGTTTTTTTCATACTGCCTTCACTTTACGTGGTGAGCCTCCAGGATTAAGCGATAAATTGGCTAAGTGATGAGTATGTGTCCATACAAAATTATGCAATATTGTCGGTTAACATTTATCTTAGTCCATGTGGCCAGTATTAGCAGGAAGTTGAATATAGAGTCTCAGGAGAAAAGTCTGGGTTGGATAAACTGATTTTGTCTAGCACAGTCTGTTACACAGTAGGCATCCAGTGAATGAGTAAATAAATGAAATGTAAATCTGGAAGCTCAGGCAAATGTAACTGAAGGTATATCCTACCAGTATTTTTCTATATCTGTGTATCTTTAAAAGCAGAATTCGGAATCAGTTTCATAATGTTCTTTGAAAATTATGTTTATTGCTATTTTATTTTTGAAAAATTAATGTCACTTTGTAGTAGAATATTTAGAAAGTAGTTATGAAATGCCACCTTGTGACCAAAGACAGAAGTACAGGATTTCACACAAGGGAGAGTGGCCCAGAGAGGGGAAGCTTCACAGCCAGTACCCTCAGAGGTCTAACACTTATACCAGGTTCTTCTCAGAAGTAAGATGGAACAGAATGCAAAGAACTGGAAGAGCCATCAGGCCCTATCTCAGCTAAAGGGATAGGAGAAACAGAATTATACTACTTTCACCTTTATGATCCTTTTCTAATTATAAAAAATCCATATGCTCATTGAAACAGTTAAAACTGGAAATACAGAGAACAAAGAGGAAGCTATAAATTTTCCATAATAATACCATTTAGAAGTATTTTGATATTTCTCTTTAACTTCTGTGTGTGTGTGTGTGTGTGTGTGTGTGTGTGTGTTGCAGCTGGCTTTTTCATGAAACAGTATGATCGTCAGAAATACCTTTCCATGTCAGTGAGATGTTTCTACACCATATTTTGTAATTCATGAAAGAAAGACTTTCTTCATGATTTCAAATTTTAAGGCAGGTAGCTAAATAACATGGAAATGTAAAAAGGGAAATTTTCTCGTTCTAAAATTCACACATGCCACCAGAGTGCATAAATGCTGGAAATGTATACGGAATTCAATTATTTATTTTATAATTCTAAATGAATAACATTTATTCCATTTAGTTTATGCACTATTTGCTTCTTTTATGCAAGGGATGAGGTTGAATGAAAGGAACAAGAATAGACTTTTGCTTTGGAAGGGTGATATGGAGTCAAGGAAGCACAGACTTTCTGAGTTTGTATTTGAGTATTATCTCAGCATCACCTGATGATGATGATGATGATGATGATGTTGATAAGGATGATCAAAGATCTAACGTTCTATGAGGGCCTGTTGTAAGCCAGGAATTTCATAGTTTTCTGCACTAACTTCCCACAACAGTCTTGTGGGTGTATGTAGAGTCATACTCATTTTAGAGATGAATGGACCACTCTGGGCTCACACTTTTTATACATAGAGAATCCAATTCTAGCCACTGCTTTTCCATTATACTGGCCTCATTCTTTCAGATGATAGGTTGCCAGGGCTTGCTCATTGATCATTAGAAATCTTCACAGTATGTGGCCTGTACCCAACAGGAATCCACTGAGTATTCACTCAATACCATCCCTTGATGATGATAATGACATTGATGATGATGATGATGATGATGATAACAGCAGTGATGGTGATGGAGAGGAAATTTCCTCTTTGGTCTAGGAGTTCCATTTCCAGGGAGCCCATGAATGGTCTAGTCTCAAAGATAGTAGGTGTCCTCCAAGAAAAAATGATAAGTGATTAATGCAATGTTACACGCTGTAAGGGAAAGAGCCCAGCTTGGAACCCAAGTTTTTTCTGACTCCAAGGCCATACACTTAACCACTTTGCCTTCCTAAACCCAAGAACTTGAATTTTATCTTCACCTTACTGCCCAACCAGTTTTTCAGGATATGAAAAAAAAAAGTGGTAATAATTCCTCAGATGACAGACCAAAAGAGCAATGGTAACAATTGTTTCCTCTACCATCAATGCCTTCAAATGCATCTTCATACCAACTTACGGCTTAACTCCTCTGGCCCCCAAGTTGGGGGCTGAGCCCACAGTGCAAGGATGTTGTTCAAACAGGAGGTGACACCCCTTTTCTCCTGAACTGTAGGACCACATACTCTTGTAAGCTTCCTTTACCTGGGGTTTCCTATATCCCTGAGCCAGGGCTGATACAGACATCAGAAGCACTGCACCACACACATACAGAGTTATTGCAGAACCACACCAACAGGCCCAGACACAACAGAGGCCTTCTGGGAGTCTGAGCAAGCTGGATAGTAGGAGAATGATAGAGGTCTTGCCTGAAATCTATACCCATTTTCATCCCAATTGTTTTGGGAGCTACTTCACTGGACTCTGAGAGAAAAGTCAATCTCTTCAGCTTTATCTCCAAGTTACCTGGCCAAACCCAGTTCAGACAATTGCATAGACAAAGATGATCATAAACCAATGTTTCTGGTTATGAATCTTTGGGGCTTTATCTCATCCCATACACAAAGTTCCTTAAAAGAGAAGGGGAGAAGGAAGCAAAGGTAAACTGCTCTGAACTGCAATGAGGACAGGTGTTGTCCTCCAAGTATGTCCAGGGCAGCCCAGCCATCATCTTAAGAGAGTCTGTGCCTGCTGCAGGCTGGAACAGAGAAATCATAGTCAGAGCCACCCTCAGGAGGAGTGACTTGGGTGAGCACAGCCAAGTCTACCTCAGTGACTACCTGAGCACAGCCCCTCTGAGAACCAGGAGAATGGATTTACCCTGTCTTGTAGAACTGGTGCAATGAGGACCTAGAAGTTCATCTCACTCCAACCAGAGTCGAGCCCAACTAGCATCCATCCAGCTGTTGCAACTTTGAAGAATAGTTTGGAGACATGAAGATCCCCCCAAATTATATCACAATGAAAAAATGAAAACAAAGCCAAAAAGCATAGGACTGGCTAACCATTTTGTGTGCTGATCACAAAAAGGGTACCTGAATATATTTAACTCATATTAAAAGGAGTGAATGCATGGCCAAACATGGTGTTCAGTCAAGAAAAAATGTATCTAATATTACATTTCTTCCCTTGTCTTTTTATCTTGTATTTCATTATCAAGGGGAATCTTTTAAATTTTATGTATAAATCTGTCAATCTTTTCATAGTTCATACTTAAAAATATAAATACTGTTGTAGACCTCTACTTTCTGAATTTCAATAAAATTCATCCATATTGTCTCATTATTTTAGGGTTCATATTTGAAACAATGTAAAGCATACTGTATATGCCAGTCATCCTCATGCTTCAGTGTGTATCATAATCCCCTAGAGGAACTTGCTGTTACTTTTACAGCCAGTCAATGAGTCTTAGGTCAGCCCCAGAAATCATTATTTTAAAGATGCTCTCCAAGGTGATTCTAATGCAGGTGATTATGCAAGACTTTGAGAAAACATTTGGAGTGCAATCTACATCATGCATTTTCCTTTTGGAATTGCTTGCCATGATACTAGAGAAATAAAAAGATTTGTTGAAGACTATTGAGTCGATAGCAGAATTTGGACAACACCAGCTCCTTAGTAATAATCAAGAAATCAATTAAATATTAAAACATGATGTCTCAGTTAAACACAAGTATGTGAGGCTGTCAGGAAGAAAAGATAGTTTTTGTTCTGTAGGGGAAATAAAATTCTGAACATTTATATAGTAGCCTTTCTATTAGTGAATTTATACAGTTCAAGTCTTTTTTTCTTTTTTCACGTTTCAACTGGGGATGGGATGGGGTGAAGGAAACTATTCCCTTAGATCGGTTTCCTGTATTGTTTTGCGCAATTTATGCATATTCAGTCTTCTGAACCAGTAGGACAAGCCTGCCAGGCGCTTTCAGGGAGAGATCATCTCACAAGAGAAGGAAGACAAAACTTTAGTTAGTCCTTAGACCTAAAGCAGCAACTCTGACTACAGCACTTTTTTTATTCAAACTTGTACCTTGGTCCTACTTCTCAAATGACCTCATCATGTCTGACTCCTAGTTAGAGGAAGCGTCCTGGAATTAAAAACAAAAGGGGCTGTTTTGCTAAAAACTCTGCAAGACACTGTGGCTCAAGCAATCCTAGAGCAGTCTCACCTGTGTTAAGGGTCACTATAAAGCAGACAGGCTTCAGAAAAGAATGGAGGTTCAACCCAGTAAGGACTCCAGGAAATTGAGTGGGATTTGGCACCCAAGCACTCCAATGTGTCAGGAGCAGTGAGGGCCAGCAGAGTAAAGGACCCAGCAGAAGAGGTAGCAGTGCCCACCAGGCATGGCAGAACCCAGGGGAGGAGTGGGGTTTAACAGCAGATGACTGGTATGGAAGCCCCCAATGCCCTGCCTACTAGTGAACTTGTTCCTGAGCACAGGTAAGTCATGCCAGGGACCTCCCTCCAATAACTGATGTTCTGTAGTGGGTTGGAGTTCTGTATGCACAGGTAGGACTGAGTCTACTTGGCACAGCTCAGAGTTGCCTCATTTCTTCCTTACAGCAGCTCTGTGAGGCAAATATTTTCCCCATGAAAAGACTGAGTCTAAGCAAGTATATCTGTAATAATTGCCAGTTTTATTCCTCTGGCTAAGAGATCCAGAGGTAATTTGAGGTTTACATATTTCTTTTAGTTATTCCATCAAGAATTTAGGTGCCCCCATTGCCCCTATAAGCCAGTTGCAAATTATTTGACTCTTACTTATAAAACTTTTATTCTTTTTGTGTGTGTGACATGTGTTCATGAAAAAATACATATAAGCAAAAAGAAAAAAGCTCACACTACACAGAAATAATCAGTTTTTGATATATGTATGTATGTATACACACGCACGCACACACACAATTTGGGATTTAATCCTACATATGTGAGCTGATACTAAATATACTGCTTTTTAACCGGTTATGTTTTACTTTACAATATAGTATGAATATATTTTCATGCATATGTGTGAAACTTTCCAATTGAAAAACAGACCTGGAGAATGGGTCAAAATACAAAATCCAGTGAGATGCTGGTAACAAGGGAACTACCTAAAAAAAATTCCACCAGATGATTAAAATAAAACGAAAGTCAAAGATACATCAGAAAACGCTAACAGAAAGAAAGCAGGGGCCAGATTTAATATCAGACAAAAAAATTCAAGGCCTAAAGCACACAGGATAAGGGCGGCTGCGTGAATGTCTTTGCTTCCAATGCATCATCACAAACTTGTTTCTTACTCTTCTTATCTCTTCCCTAAGCCTTTCCAACTCATCTACTCCTCTTATCATTTCTTCAGGGTCCAAATGCCTCACAGGAGTGTCCTCTTTAAACCCCTGGCCAGGTTGGGTCGGCCCTCCTCTAAGATTTCCTTCTGCTTCCTGGTTTACACCTTCTTCGGAAGGTTGAGGATTTCCTTCTGCCTCCTGTGGTACAGCTTCTGAAGGGCGGCCTGCCTCTGCCTTTGGCATGTTCTGTGGTTTTCCTTCATTTTCTTCACAAGACTTTTGCATGTTGAGTATTTTTCTGTTATTTCTTTTGAATAAATTAATTCTAGAAAACAAGGAAACAAAACTAGATGCCAGACAAATAGACCAGCCATAGTATGGGTTCCCATAGCGACTGGCCTCTTCTCTTTCAGGTCCCTAATATGTCTAAGTTTTCCAACTAGAGAAAGCTAGGTCCTCAAGCTCAGAACTCCCCTGACTCCACCCCTTCCTCCACCTTCCTTCCCTCCCCGTTTGGCTCCAGCTCCATCTTCCCTTCTCCCGCTCCAGCCCACCATTTCCCAGCAGGCCCTGCTTACAGGCCTCTCCTAGCACACAAGCGGAAGCAGCGCAGAAGCAATTAACCCTCTCCTTAGAGGCCTGTCTCCAATATTCCCGCCCTCCTGGGCTTTCCCAAGAGGTTCCAAACTCCCGCCACTCACCTGAGACCGGGTGGTGCAGTATCTGGCCTCCCCTCCCCCTTCCCGGTCTCTCCTACCTCCCCCGCCCCCGCCCCATTTCCGCTGCAGGCTCTGCAAAGGCCTCCGGCGCTTAATCCGGATGGGGAGAGGCTGTGGCGACCCCAGGATCTGCTTTGCTGTCATCCACACTCCCACTCCCACTCCCGTCCCCACCCGAAGGGACCTGAGGCAACCTTACACTGACCTGCAGGGATCCAGGGGATTTTCCTGCCTCTTCCCTCACTCGATCTGTGTCGCGTCCAAAGACCAAGAGTCCTGCAGAAGGACAGAAGTGCTTGCTGAGCAGGCCAGTACCTGAATCTCGGATCCTTTTCACGATTCTAGGCCTTGTTCATCTAAAGTTGTCCTCTCCTTCCTTTTAAGGCAACCCCGCCCTCCGTCCCCGGTGCCCCCCGGCTCCCTGCAGGCAGGGAGTGGAAGACACATGTTATTTCCCAAATTGTTTCTGTTTCTCTAGGAACCCTCAATTGGTTAGCATTCTGCCTTTCCTCCCCCATCCCCCACCCCCATCAAACAGCCCCAAATCTCCTGCAAAAAATGGGAGTTTGGCGGACTGTAATGTTAGGAAAACAGTGGCGACCCTGACTAGCTTTTGCTCTCTGGTTCCTAGACCTCAGGATCCCCAAGGCAGCGCCCGCTTTTATACTGACCTGAAAGGATCCGGGGCACTTTTCTCCTTCTCCAGCAATACGTAGCAGCTACAGGGAAACAGGCCCTGGACTATAAGGACTTCTGCACACGTCGACTCCTGATCACGTGAGGGTCGCGTCATCAATGAGCTCCAGTCTTCAGTTACCCCTCCCATTTAACACTGCAGTCCGCCCCCTGCATTCCCTCCAGTTGATACTGTCAATCTTTTTTCGTATTTGCCAATCACAGACAATAGAACTGGTATCTTACTCTTGCAGTTGCTATTCGCCCTTCTTGGATTGCCAGGGAGGATCAGCTTTTAGGGGTTAATCGACCATTTCTCCTTCGTTTGGGAATTATCTCCTTCTCTCTCCCGCTTCAAATTCGCCCACCTCCTCTCCTCCAGGAAGACCTACAGTCCACCATTTCCCCTGGAGTCCTAACTAGCATTAAAAGGGGCGAAGGTGGGGGGCGCCTGGGTGGCGCAGTCGGTTAAGCATCCGACTTCAGCCAGGTCACGATCTCGCGGTCCGTGAGTTCGAGCCCCGCGTCAGGCTCTGGGCTGATGGCTCGGAGCCTGGAGCCTGTTTCCGATTCTGTGTCTCCCTCTCTCTCTGCCCCTCCCCCGTTCATGCTCTGTCTCTCTCTGTCCCAAAAATAAATAAAAAACGTTGGAAAAATAAAAATAAAAAAAAATAAATAAAAGGGGCGAAGGTGGTAGATGGGGGAAGGTGGTGGGTAGAGGCGGCAGGAAAAGAATGTAGGAGTGAGAGTGTGAGATTTTTTTTTACGACTTCTTTTGAATTTTTTAATGTTTTAAGTATGATATTAAATGATCATGATATTTTACAATGATACTTAAAAAAGATGCCTTATAGTCGATATTTGACACAATATGGAGGACAAGATAGTTTTATCAATTTTTAAGACTTCGGAAAAATTTCGTAATGGCTACAAATGAAATGACAGTTTGCACAACATATTGATGTGTTAGAAAAAAATAATCTTATTAAAAGTGCACCTTTAAAAAAAACTGGCTCCCAGATTAATCTGTGGAAAGAAGCCCAGTTTTCTCTTGTTAACAATTTTATATAAATAATCAACTATTTTCTCTCTCTGGCTGAACTCAAGTTATCAAGTGTTAGAAGCCTGATTTTTTCATTGATGACTGATGAATGAATTCCGCTTGGGTTTCAAATGGACCTCAGACAGACCTCTTCTGTTCTCTAGGATCTGGTGCCTTGTTAATCAGATGAGTCCACAGAAAAGCCAGCTTTCCTCAGAGTGAACTTTATTTTGGAACTCAAATAGCTTTCATACATTCAAACATTCAGAAAGGAGAGAGTTCCCTATATCTCACCATTTGGTCCCCTATATCTCACCATTTGGTGTGAGGCTTATTAGGTAGAATTTTCATTCATTCATAGCACTCTTAAGATATTCTGGTATCATTCACTTTGTTCCATTCAAAAAGAGAACTATCAACATGCATAATTGTTATGATCAGAAGCAGAGAGAACATCAGTGCTGCAAAAAAATATTAGTTAAAAGTGGAAAATGATACCCTAACAACTCATAATCTTGAGTACTTGAAGGTGTGTTGTTGCCAGAAATGGCATTCTGGCTAATGGAGTCAGCTGGGGAGTCAGGGAAAGGAGGAAGTAAGGAATCTTTTGCCTAGGATGGTCACAGGGGGATGAGGCAGCCAACAACAAAGCCTGCCATGGGAAAGGAAAGGTTCAAAAAATAAATATTTTTTTCAGGCTTAATGCTTCATAATTTATATTTAAGCATGAATAATTTATTCCACAGTTGAGGGATACATTTTCTATTATTCAAGAGAGAGTTTTCAATGTAAATATAGACAGTGAATTATAAAGATGTAATCATTAACTACGACAAAATGTTTCCATTCTTTCACATGTTAAATGTGTTTATTTATTTTAGAGAGAGCGAGAGACAGAGTGTGAGCAGGGGAGGGACAGAGAGAGGGAGACACAGAATCCGAAGCAGGCTCCAGGCTCTGAGCTGTCAGCACAGAGCCCAACGCTCCCACAAACCAAATCGTGAGATCATGACCTGAGCCAAAGTCCAAAGCTTAAACCGACTGAGCCACCCTGGTGCCCCATCAGATGTTACATTTAATGGGGGACAACTCTGATTTTTTAAAAAAATATTATCATGCAATAAAATTGTCCCTTTTTTTGTGTGGATAGTTCTATGAAGTTTAACAAAAGTATAGATTTATGTAATCATCACCACAATCAGGATACAGTTCAGTCACCCCTCCAAAAAAACTCCCTTATGCTACCCTTTTGTAGTCATATCTTACCCCCATCCTTGAACTCTGGCAACCACTGGTCTATTCCCAATTCCTATAGTTTTGTCTTTTGCAAAATGTTATATAAAAGAAATCTACAATATATCACATTTAGAGACAGGCTTCTTTTACTCAGCAAAATGCCCTGGAAAGTCATTTAAGCTATTTCATGTAGCACTGATAGTTCATTCTTTTCTTTTTGCTGAGTAACTTTCTGTTATATGGATGTAACAGTTTATTTGTCCATTTACCTGCAGGACATTTAAGTTGTTCCTAGTTTTGAGTAATTATGAAGGGAGCTCCTATAAACATTTGTGTATAGGTTTAGGACATTATTGCCTCACGCCTGACTGTTAAGGGAACTCCTTCTCTGACCTATCTGCTTTCAGTGCCTCCTTCTCCCTTTACAATTTACCTAGCACATTACCATCAAATTCAACTTTACTCTTCCTTATTTTTAGCTTGTTATTCTCCTGCTCGACAGTCCTGGATGGCAACCCCACCATCAGAGAAATAAATCCTACTTTCCTCATCCTGACATTCAACATTGATCAGAATTGATTCTCAGGACCCATGTTCACAACCTTGTCATTACACTTCTCTACTGCATCAAAAGGAACTCTCATTCACTGTGCCCCAAGTATGCCTTCTTCTCTCTTTGTCCTTAACATGCCATTTTCTTCCTCCTGATTGCCCTCCACTTCCTCCTAAATCCTGGTCCTGCTCATTCTTAGGAGCCCAGACTTCATCACCCAGACTCTAAAGCCACCACAACTGGAAGTGATCTCTCCCTTCCCTCTCTATTCTACATACAGGGTTTGTACCTCTTATATTGCCCTTAGTGAAAGTTGCCTTGTACCTTTGCACTTTTCTGTGTATTTGGAGGGAAGGCATATCTAATCAGGCAGATGGTCAGATGTAGTTTGAAGATGGGGAGTGGAGGGAGTGTCAGGCTTCAGCTTACATGCTGCTTGAGTGGCTCTTATAATTTTCAACGGTGCATCTCCCAAAAAACTCAGAGTTTCAGAAGGAGCTGTTTGCAGATTGACTCACAGATGAAACTTCTTTCTGTCTGCACAAAAAAATGGAGCAGAAGTTTCATTGCCTCCTCCTCTGCTTATTCTCCTTACATGTAGTCTGAGCAACTTTGACACCATTTTTAAGGAAATATCGATAGAAAATATTGACCCTGTTTTCCTAAATACTGACGAGAGAGATCGGACACTCACTGGTGTACACTGACAGGAAGATCATACAGGTGTTTACCTTTATTCTTATCCCTGAGCAATTTCAGTGCATCAATATAACACATAGCTACCTTCAAAATTAAATTAATCACAGTAGCTTTTAGATATAAGTAGATTTTTTGAAACCAATATTACACTATATGTTAAATAACTAGAATCTAAATAAAAATTTGAAATAGAAAAATAAATATAAGTAGATACTTGAATATAATAGCATTATATTAAAGTGAAAACTATTTTTAAAAAGGAATGAAAAATGTGCACATATTAATTTAACAATAAAGGTATGAGTTCTAGAAAGTAGATACCCTGAGCTTCTGACCTAATCAATGTCTTGTTTTCATGTACCAAGAGGACACTAGGGATGGCTGCAAAGCCCAAAGTCCTCCAAGTGGTGTGAGGGCAGAAGAAAGGAAGGTAGCATTTTGCCAACCAGGAGCTCTTGTACAAGACTGTGATATCCAGAATATTGTTTTCTATGTTCCCTTTATTTATGTTTTTAATGTTTATTTGAGAGAGAGAGAGAGAGAGAGCATTAGTGGGGGTGGGGGGGGGCAGAGAGACAGAGGGAGAGAGAGAGAGAGAGAGAGAGAGAGAGAGAGACTCCCAAGCAGGCTCCTCACTGTCAGGCTGTCAGTGCAGAGCCCAATGCATGGCTGGATCTGAACCATGGGATCATGACCTGAGCTAAAATCAAGAGTTGGATGCTTAACTGTCTGAGCCACCCAGGTGCCCCTCTGTGTTCCCTTTAGAAGTCACTTCCATAGTTTTTTGTTCTGAATCTCTATATTCAGGAACTCCTCCTGCATATTTCTTTTTCATTGTTGTTTCAAAGCTCATCCCATAGAAGAGCTTGAGACAGCTATTCCTCTCCTTCACTTCTCTAGCACACTCTGTATGGATTGAAAGCATCCTTCCCAGCATGGCAAAATCTGCTCCACATCCAAAGATTTGGCTGCATAGTGTAGATTCAAGTGGCCACCATATGAGATGATTCGCCCCTTCAGAGCACAAGCAGACATAATACATTGGGTCTTTGTTCTACTGAGAGTAGTCCACTCATGTTCTGTTAAGTGAAACACAGAAAACATGATTTCCAATTAGACTGTATCTGTTTCACAAAGTAAACTCTTCTACCATCCCTCCATACTATATTCCCTGACATTTGGAAATTTGGCATGGATACGTTTCAAAAGTTTCACAAACTACTCAGAATAGCCATTGGCCATGTTCAAGGAAATGAACCTATCTTGAAGCACAACTTTTCATCTCTGCCAGATAATTCTGCCTGCTTCCTGAACTCACAGCTAAATGCTGCACACATTGTGGATTATTGTGGCAAAGAGTTTCTGGTTATCAGGGCATAATGCTTATGAATTGTTGTGAACCTGAAATGCTGTGTCATAACCACTGCCATTTCAAATGTTCCCATGGTATCCATGTTGGCCACAGTTAATAGGAATCCTTGAGTTGGTCTGCTTAGACTTTTAATATGACAGCATGCTCAAGATCCACCTCAGGTAGATTCTTTAGATTGTTTTGCTTAATTAAACCTTGAGATCCATATCTATGTAGAGCCTCTTATTGGGTTCAGGGTAGGCACACATCAGCTGTACTACAGCTTGGGCCAGGCAACCTTTTCCTGTGGCAGAAGCTGAGTTGTTTGAGAGAAAGTGTCCTTGCTAACAGGCTTGGTGCTTTTAAAAATTAAATTTATAATAAAAAGAAAGTTTCTGCTGGCCTTTTGATTCTGCCTACATTACCTGTTCTACATTATCCTTTAGATGCTGTATTTTCCCATCCTAACACTTTCACCCTGTTTTGTTGGCTTTCTACTTTGTATCCCTCCCTTACCTAAAAGTGCCATAAGGACAAAAACTTTATCTGGTTCAACTTTGTAACCACTCCAATGTTGATAGAAACAATTAAGTTGGTGGAAATAATTTAAATCAATATGGGAATGATTAAATAAATTATCCATACTGTAGAAATTGTGTAGATATAAAAAGGAATGAAAAATGTACATATAAGTGACATTGAATTATATTAAAATAATATTTTGGGGGGACCCTGGGTGGGTCAGTCAGTTGAGTGTCTGACTTCAGCTCAGGTCATGTTCTCACAGTTTGTGGGTTTGAGTCCCACATCGGGCTCTGTGCTGACAGCTCAGATCCTGGAGTCTGCTTCAGATTCTGTGTCTCTCTCTGCCCCTCCCCTGCTCATGCTCTATCTCTCTCTGTCTCTCAAAACTAAATAAATGTTAAAATAAATTAAAATTATATTTTTGAGTGAAGGAAGTGGCATAACAGTATTTAGAAAATACTCTTTCATGCACATACACATGATAAATAGATATATGTATGCATAACTAGTTTATTAAGTAGTTCAAATTTTCTGGCATAACATGGAATGGTTTTATTTTTTCAAGTAATTGCTGTCAACTGTAGTCTGTCAAATTCTCCCTTTCTCACTGAATAATGAGTCCATGTAATGACATTTCAGTTTGTTTTCTCAGCTATTTAGTTTCATTCATTAAGAGAGTTTTATTATATGGGTTCTTGAAATTCAGCCTGGTGTATTTTTTTAAAGTTTTTGTTCTGAAATTATTTTAGTTCTAATGAAGACTTTTAAGGATAGTACAAAGAGTTCCCATATACCCTATGTCCAGCTTTGTCTAATAATTATGTTACATTTATAAAAATAAAGAAATTAACTTTTGTGCCCTACTATTAACTAAATTACAGACTTTATTCAGATTTCTCCAGGTTTTCTACAAATGACTTTTCTCTATTCCAAGATTCAACCCAGGATACAAAGTTAACACATCTTTTTAGTCTACTCTGCACTGTTGTAGTTTCTCAGTCTTCCTTGGTTTTCATGACCTTGACACTTTTGAAGAGTGAGGTATTTTGTAGAATGTTCCTCAATTTGGGTTTGTCTGATATTTTTCTCATAATTACACCAGAGTTACTGATTTGGAAGAAGAATATCACAGAGGTGAAATGCCATTTTCATCATAATATCAGGGTTACATGATATCAATATGACCAATCAATGGTGAAGTTAATTTTCATCACTTGGTTAAGATGATGTCTACTGGGTTTCTCCACTTATAAAGTTACTGTTTTTCTCTTTTTTTACTCTATTTGTTAGAAGCAAGTTACCAAGTCTAGCTCACATTAAAGAGGAGAGGAATTAAGTTCTACCCCCTGGATGGGGGAGTACCAAGGAATTTGTAGATATGTGTTTGAAAACAACCATAGTAGTGTGCCTGTGTGGCTCAGTCAGTTAAGCGTCTGACTTTGGCTCAGGTTATTATCTCATGGTTTGTGAGTTGGGGCCCCATGTCCGGCTCTGTGCTGACAATTCAG
Source organism: Panthera uncia (assembly GCF_023721935.1). Classification (NCBI taxonomy): domain Eukaryota; kingdom Metazoa; phylum Chordata; class Mammalia; order Carnivora; family Felidae; genus Panthera; species Panthera uncia. The sequence goes on from NC_064817.1 coordinate 79,528,419, forward strand.
AGCCTGAAGCCTGTTTTGGATTCTGTGTCTCCCTCTCTCTGAGCCCCTCCCCCACTTATGCTCTGTCTCTTTCTGTCTCTTAAAAAATAAATAAACATTAAAAAATTTTTAAAAATGAAAAGAAAATAACCATAGTAATTAATAAATAATAGGAGTCAAATAATTTGAAACTATGAAAAATATTCTGTGGATTTTTCCTGCAGCAATTATTACAATGATGTTCTTATGGTAAATTTTTATATCACTCATTTCCTTCTACATTTAATACTTCTAAATTATTCTGTAAAGATTTGTCCTCCCCCTCCCCCGATTTACTTATTGATACAAATCTTTGTTTCTATCACTATGACTCATGAATTTTTAAATCTTTGGCATTATAATTCAATATGATCATTATTGTTTTTGGGTTTTTTCCCCCCAAATTGTACCACCCTTGGCCATAGGGGCTCTTTCAGGTTAGCATACCCTTATCCTTTTTCTGCTTCCTTGCTTTCTGGTACTACAAGATATTCCAGATTCATCTTGTATTTTCCTTTTTCCAATGGCCCAATAATCAGCCACTTCTCCAAGAAATCTTGGTTACTTTTATTGGATAATCATATATAATTAAGATCTGAATGCAAGGTGTATCTGTTGGTAATGGAGTGTCATTGTTTCTAGGACTTCTCAGTTGATAGAGCAAAGAGATGTATGTATACCTGCATCTATTTATTGTGTCTGTATCTCTCCTTCCCTCCTTCTCCCCTCCCCACAATACATACATTCATACTTATACTTATGACTCTAATCCATTATGACAGGTATTAATTTAGCTTTTTCTCCACTTATTTTTAAAGTTTTTTTTTAAATTTATTTAAGTAATCTCTACACCCAATGTGGGGCTCAAACTTGCAACCCCAAGATCAAGAATTGCATGTTCTTCTGACTGAAACATTCAGGCACCCCAGTCCGTCCACTTATTTTTAACTTCTGTCACTGACAGTGAGAAACCTGGTTCTCTTTATATATGATTGATTGATTGATTGATTGATTGGCTGATTTAACCCTACTGTATATTTAAAGTAGTTTCAGAATTGTTGTCATTTATATCTGTGGGAAACAAATTTCCCAATAAGAGCACAGAATTTATTTTGTCAGTTCTTTTTGTCTTCATCCTTATAATATACAGCGAAAACAGTATTTTCCAAAGCATCTTAGGTCAGCTCTTTTCCCCCCACCCTTTCATAAGGTTAGGGCATTCATCTGTAATACAATGCCTCGGATTTTCATGATTTATATTTTTTTCATCCCTTTGCTTTCAATCTACTTGTGAATCTAAAGTGTGTCTCCTATAAACAGCATATAGTTGGATCTTTTTAAAATTCAGTCTGACAATCTTTGCCTTTCATTTGAGTTGTTTAATTCATTCACATTTGATGTTATTATTGATATAATTGTAATTATTTCTGCCAACTCACTTTTAGTTTGTCATATGGCTCATGTATTTTTTGTTCCTCTATTCTCCCTTTCCTTCCTTTTCCTTACATTAATTGAATATATTTTTTAACTTTTTTTAAATATTTATTTATTTTTGAGAGAGAGAGAGAGAGAGAGCAGGGGAGGGGCAGAGAGAGTGGGAGACAGAATCACAGGCAGGGTCCATGCTGTCAGCACAGAGCCTGACGTGGGGCTTGAACCCATGAACCATGAGATCATGACCTGAGCCGAAACCAAGAGTTGGACGCTTAACCAACTGAGCCACCCAGGCGCCCCGAATATATTTTAATAAAGAATTTTAGTTTCTTTAATAACATTTTCATTATATTTTTCAGAAGTGTTTCCTTTATGATTGTCCTAGGACTTGGCACATACATCTTAACTTACCAGGATCTATTTCATATTTATACTAACTAAACTCCAGTAAGACATAGAAACATCATTCCCATACAGTCCTATTCCCTTTTTCCACTCATTTTGGTAATATTGTTATACATATCACATCAAAAAATCTTATAAGCCCATCCATTTTTATTATTACTTTACATAACTTTATGTCTTTTATGAAAGATGTGAGAAGAAGGATAGCAAGTAATATTCATAGAATTATGTTAGTCTCCTTATTTATCACTTCTGGTTCTCTTCGTTTCTTCAGAGGTATTTTAGTTACCTTGTGGATTCATGTCCTTATCCTAATACAGCTTTGCTCCCACCCATCTCCTTTGTGCTCTTATTGGCAGATATATTTCAGCTCTATATGTTATAGCCCCAAACAACACATTATAAATGTACTGTTTTAAACAGTTCCTTTTCAAAATCAGTTAAGAGAAGGAAAGGGAAAAATATGCACTGGTACTGTCTTTTAGAATTACATAATTACCTGTATGTGTGCTTTTATTTTCCATGGATTCAAATTACTGTCTGGGGTCATTCACATTCAGAACTAGAGAACTTTCTTTAGTATTTTTTGTAAGGTGAGAATGCTAGCAACAGATTCATTTTTTATCTATTTCTTTATTTTGCCATCATTTTTGAAAATTAACTTTGATGAACACAGAATTCCTGGCTAACAGGTTGTATCTGTGAGCAGTTTGAATATGTTGTTTTCCTTCCTTCTGGCATCCATTATTTTGATGATAAATTAGCTATTAATCTTACTGTGGTTCTCTTATAAGTTAGAAGTTATTTTTCTCTTGTTTTTTTTCAATATTTTCTTCTTGTTTTTGGCTTTCAGTATTTTGCAATGTTGTGTCTGTTTGCCAATCTCTTGTATGTATTCTACTTGAAATCCACTGAGCTTCCTGGATATGTAGATGAATATTTTTCATTAAATCTGGGAAGTTTTCAAACCTTATTTCTTTGAATTTTTTTTCTCCTCCTTTTCCCTCTGCTTTTGGTATTCTCATTATGTACATTAGTCCAATTAATGCTATTCTATGTTTCCCTGAGACTATTCAGTTTTCCTTTTTCTCTCTTCTTTAGATTACATAAAATCTATGAATCTTAGAATTTACAAATTCTTTCTTCTGCTAGCTCAAATCTACTGTTTGGTTCCTCTCATGAATTTTTTATTTCATTCTTTGTACTTTTCAGAATTTCCACTTGTTTCTTTTCATAATATCTCTTTTTTTATTTTTTTCTACTTGATATAACATTGTTATCATACTTGCCTTTATTCTTTAATCACAGGGTTTTTCATTCTTGAAATATATTTATTTATAGTGGCTACTTTGAAGTTTTTGTTAAATTTAACATCTGGTCACTCTTACAGGTAGTTTCTATTGCCTGCTTTGCTCCCCATACATGGGCATACTTTCCTGGTTCTCTGCATGTCTTGCAATTTTTTAGGTAATACATTTTAGCAACTCTGAGTACTTGTGTTCTTCTCCTGGGGTTTATTATTGTTGTTGTTTGCTTGTTTGTTTAGTGGCTGGCTATTTTAGTCATGTCCATTTCTTCCCAGCTATGTTAAGACTCTTTTGTTGTTCCTGAGAGGGCACAGAATTGGGTATGCCCACAGTCACTGTTGTATGACAATGGTTTTGTCAGTTCTCTTCACTGTCTTTTTCCCTGAACATACTTAGCTGTTAAGCTCCACTAATAGCTGGCTGATTGTTCTCTTCTTTTTATTTTGTTTTTAATTAAAAAAAAATTATGTTTCATTTATTTTTGAGAGAGAGAGAGAGAGAGAGAGAGAGCAAGTAGGGGAGGGGCAGAGACAGAGAGAGAAAGAGAGAGACAGAGAGAGACAGAATCCGAAGCAAGCTCCAGGCTCCGAGCTGTCAGCACAGAACCCAATGCGAGGCTTGAATTCATGAACCATGAGATCATGACCTGAGCTGAGGTCAGATGCTTAACTGACTGAGCCACCCAGGCACCCCTGTTTTTAATTTTTTTATTATTTATTTATTTATTTATTTATTTATTTATTTATTTATTTTGAGTGAGAGAGCAGGGGAGGGGCCGAGAGAGGGGGACAGAGGATCTGAAGCAGGCTCTGTGCTGACAGCAGAGAGCCCAATGTGGGGCTCAAACTCATGAACCTGGAGATCATGACCTGAGCCAAAGTCAGATGCTTAACCAACTGAGAAACCCAGGTGCCCTATTGCTATATTGTTTTTGAAACTGCTCTGGGGCATAAATTGCTTCACAGATTTATGGTATAAATTTTGGCCCCTTTTCAGACATAGTTTTTGATGTCATTGTGTGATGTTTGTTTTGACCCCAATAAGACTCTACTTATCTGTCTCTTTTTTTAATCCTCTGATAAACTAGCTGGCATAATGTTAAGTTACATCTCTAGTTAATGTACTGACCTCCTCTTAATTGCATTTGACCACAATCTTCATTTCTTATCGTGCTTTCAAACTTCAACCTCTCCACACTGTGTGACAGTGCTTTGGAAAGGGATTGGAGCTCTCTGCTTCAAAGCCTGCCTTTCCCAATGGAAAAAAAAATCTCTGATACAAGGCTCTGGAGCTAGGGATGGGCACAGTGGCACAATTTGAGTGACACTCCTGCTTTAGGACCTGTGCACTTGAATGGGGATTAAGTACCATCAAGTCTTCTTGACTTGCCTGTCCCAGGCAACTGGGGGCCCAGTATTCTTAGCACACTGTGCTGAAGAGAGAGCTTCTTTCTGATAAATTGGGCCTGGGCAGAAGGGAGCCCTCACCTTTTGGCTACACTCACCTAAAACTTATAGTCTGAGCAACAGATTAACTCAAAGCAGTATAAGAAGTTCCTTCTCTCCTGGAAAGATAAAGTGACCCTTCAGATGTGAGCTGAAGGTGAGAAGGGAACTGTGCTCTTGGCTGTACCCTTCTGGAGTATAATTTCCATTATGCTGAGCTGGGAAGGTGTAAGCATGGAGAAAGTCTTGGTTCAAATGTCACAGATTCTCATTGTTTTTATTGTTTTAGATTTTTTTAAAGAAATGTATCATTTTTTTTTCCATTTGCTGTATACCCTTATGATAATTTTCAAAGAATTCAAATGGTTATATTAAAAAATAACTTTCAGCAATTTCACCGGGGAATGGATCCTCAGAGTTCCTCACATTACCATGCCAGAAGTGGAACACCAACCACAGTTATTTTAAATTCCCTGTCTGATAGTTTCAAGACCCATGTCATATTTGATTCTGGTTCTCATTATTGTTTTGTCTCTTCAGAATGTTTTCTTTTCTTGTCTTTGTATTTCTCATAATTTTACCTGAAAACTAGGTAAGATAGTAATTACTGAGGTAAATAGAGTTTATGACTGAAGATGAACGTGTCTTTCCTGCTAAGTTTTTAGTATGGAAGTTTAATCTAGTTAGAAGTTGGGCTTAGTTTGATGTTTTCTTCCCATTGGCTTTGAGTCTTTCCAATTGGCTTTGCAGTTTTCCTTTGCTCTTCTGAGAAAGAATGTTTCTTGCTGTCCTCCACTGTTATTTTTACTCAGTGGTTGTTAGTGTGGTATTGAACAGAGAGGGACAGGCATTCTCTGATGTTCTGATAAGGTCTTCATCTTAGGTAAGCACTGTGAACCTGAGTTTTAGTGATGTAACCTTTGCATGTATTCATGCCTCTCCTTCAGATACAATGCTGAACCTAGCACACATGCCTGCTCCCTCCCTTCATAGAGCTTTTTGTTTTTCTGTTTCCTTTCCCCAACTGCTGTGGGGTTCTACTTGTGCCTTCAAGATATGGGTTTTGTTGTCCTTCTTCCTGCGTGATTAAGTCTTTTGTTTATCGGGGCGCCTGGGTGGCTCAGTCGGTTAAGCGGCCGACTTCGGCTCAGGTCACGATCTCGTGGTCCGTGAGTTCGAGCCCCACGTCGGGCTCTGTGCTGACAGCTCAGAGCCTGGAGCCTGTTTCAGATTCTGTGTCTCCCTCTCTCTGACCCTCCCCTGTTCATGCTCTGTCTCTCTCTGTCTCAAAAATAAATAAAAACGTTGAAAAAAAAATTTGAAAAAAAAAAAAAGTCTTTTGTTTATCAGGGGAGTTTAGTCTGGTTGGGATTTAATCAGTGACTGCTGTCTCAGTCTCTTAGCTGGCATTTTGGAGCAAGCTTTCTCAGATTCTCCCTGATCTTCCCTAGGAACACTTGAAGTTTTTGGAATAAAACCTGAATGTAAGCCCTTTATATCTGCAGCCCTCGGGGACTTCACACACTCATGCTAGCCCTCACTCAGTCTCTAGAAATTCATTAGCATTTTCAAGCCAAATTTTCTTACTGGTCTACATGCTGTTTGGTAGTGTCTATCCCAGATAAGCAGATACTCAGGTCCTATTTCTCCCTCCACAAGTCTCTCTATAGATTTTGTGATAATTGTTTGCCCTGTGAACTCAGTTCTCTGAGAGTTTTAAGAAAAATTGTTATTTTGCCATTTATACAACTTTCTTTCCTGTTGTAGTGTGAGTGCTATTCTTTTTAGCTCTCCATTTGGGGATGAAACCAAAAATTTTCTTGTTCATTTTACAAATTAAATAACACTTGATTTAAGGTTCCTTTTGGTTCCCATAAGAAGTACAAACTCTTGCTCTAGTGGCTTGCAGTGGACAAGGAGTTGATATCTATTCTCAGGAACATTTATTTTCTTATCCCAAAAGTATTTATGGGTTGGGAAGATTGTGAGGGAGAAGCAAAGTAGCTATCTCTTATATGACTATCCTTAGCAACATAGGTCATTGTTTGTTGGCTAAAAGGAACAGGTAATAGGTTCGATAGTCTCCAATGACAGAAACTCTTCATTGTTAGTCATAAGGCTTTGTTGTTTGTTTGTTTTCTCTGTCCTTTTCACTTTTGAAGTATGAAGGAGAATTTTGTAGGGATGGAAATTAAACTCCATACCATAAAACTTTAAAGCATTGCTCCCTTTCAGAACCAGTTACAACCTGGATTTGAACAGATAATTTGAGTTTTGAAGTAAACATGTTGAACCCTTCTCTCAGAGTCTATTGAAATAGCCCCCAGAACAATAGGCATGGGGATGCAGTTAAGACAATTACTCCAGCCAACCTTGCTCCAACTCCCAGAAGGGCCTTGATTGTGCCTGGGCCTGTTTTGGTGGTTTTGTAGTGACATCAGTTCTGTATCTTCCCAGTGCAGTACTTCTAATGTTTGAGTCATCCCAGGCCCAAATGTATAAGAGATCCCAGGCAAAGGGAGCTTAAGAAGGAATGTGATCTTCCAACTCAGGAGAAAACAGGTGTTACCACCTGTCTGAATACCTACATGTACTATAGGAAGAGCCCATGACTTGGAGGCCAAGGCAATTGAGCCGTGAATTGGCATTAAATGTCTTTTAAAGGCATTAATAGTGGAGGAAGCAATGCCATTGTGAGCCTTGCTCTTTAGGTCTGTCATCTGAAAAAAAACATTACCACTATTCTGACATCTTAAAGGATTGGTTGGTCAATAGGGTGAAGATAAGATTCAAATCCTTGTATTTAGGGAAGCTAACTAGTTAAGCATCATCGCCTTAGAGCCAAGTAAACCCAAGTTCCAATATTGGCCCTTCCCTTACCAGTATGTGACTTTGCATAAGTCATTTACACTCTATGAGCCTCAATTAAGTCACCTATATGGAAAGCATAATAACACCTTTCTCAGAATTGCTTGCCAGAATTGAAGAGTTAGAAATATGAAAAAAATGGGCTGTGAACAGCAGTGATTTATATCACTTCTAGACCACGGTGTGGAAAAATGAGTGGTTGCAGTGGTATCGTGATTAGTCTGGATCTCTGGGAAACTAGAGGGAGCAGAACCTGTCCATACCCAATCCTCATGAATTTTCAAAAATAAACCTTTGTTGTGGTAAGCCACTGATGTTTTGGGGTTGGTAGCTACCCTAATGCACAAATGGTCCTCAGAGTTAAACAACAGAATCACTGAAGGCTTGTTACAATACACATTAGATGTGATAAAGCTATATTAGGAGATAGGCAATTGATATGGAGATTGTGATGAGAAGAGAGAACTACTCAATTATGGTATCAGAAAGCCAGTGGATAATGACTAAGTTAATAAGTTAGAAAATAGCTGTTACAAGTCATATATCTGATAAGAGACTTGTAGCCAAGATAAAGAAAGAACTCAAAACTTGACAATAAAAAGGCAAACAACCCAATTTTAAAATTGGTAAAGGATTTAAATAGACATTTCTCCAAAGAGGATATACAAATGAACAATACACACATGAAAATATGCTCAACATCATTAGCCATTACGAAAATGCAAATCAAGACCACAATGGATTCCACTTTATACTAAGATGGCCAAAATAAAAAATGCAGGCAATGGCAAGTGTTAGCAAGGATGTAGAGAAGTTGGAACACTTGAACACAGGATCTGGATGGGACTGTCAAGTGCCACAGTTGCTTTAGGAAACAGTTTGGCAGTTCCTCAAAAAGTTGTACATAGAATTACCGCATAGCATAGCAATTCCACTCCTAGGTATATACTCAAGGAAATAAAACACATATTTAAATGCAAAAAGTTGACATTACTGTATAATATATATGAAAGTTGTTGAGAGGAAATCCTAATAGTTCTCATCACCATATATTTTTTTTTCTTTTCTTTTCTTTTTCTTTATTTCCTTTTTTGAGGAGGGAGATCCCTGCACAGAGGAGGGGACTTCTCAGGAAGGAAGCTTTTCATCTCAGGTCAGCTCCTCAGGGCTAGGGTCACACCTTGGTCAAATACTATCAAAGTGTGGGGGAGGGCAAGGGCTCAGGGATTGGGGTACACACTCACCTTGCATGGCCCACTCGCACACTCATACAGTCGTGCATCCACTCAAAACTCAGCCTACATGAACCTTCCATGCAACACCATTGCACCACACAGGTGGTGCCGCTCCAGGCCCCTCTCCCAACAGGTGTTTTGTTTTGTTTTGTTTTTTATCATATCTATATGAGATGATGGGTATACAGCTAATTATTGTGGTAATTTAAAAATATGTAAATCAATCCACATGCTGTACATCTTAAACATATAGCAATGCATGTAAATTATATTTCAATAAAATGAAAGATTTCAAGTAAAAAAAGAATGGAAAAAACTTTTGGTTCTTTCAGCAGAAATGAATAAGCAGTGTATCACATACTACACACCTGTGTTTACTTTAAAACAGACAAAAAACAAGTACATTAAATTTAGAGTACCTCTTCATAAAAGGAATCAAAGCATTTAAATGAAGTTAATGCAACTTTGGACATAATCATTAGCATGCACTGAGGCTATCTACATAATAAGCTAAGACAGAACCATAATTTCTGTACTTGTAAATATTATATTTTGTCTTCTCAATGAAGTTTATTTTAAAAGGCAAAAAATCCCATGTACATGAATTTTTAGTACTGATACATGCTACTATATGGATGAAACTTAAAAACTTTATGCTACTTGAAAGGAATCATATATTGTATGATTCCATATATATGAGATGTCTAGAATATGCAAATCTGTAGAGACAAAGTAGATCATTATTTGCCAGGAGCTGGGGGGAGAAGAGAATGGGAACACCATTATATGCTAATGTGTATAAAGTTCTTTTCAGGGTGATGAAAATATCCTGGAACTAATAGTGGTGATGGTTTCAGAACTCTGCTAATATACTAAAAACCAATAAATTGTACACTTTAAAATTAAGGGTGAATGTTGTGGTATGTGAATTACATTTCAATGCAACTGTTTATAAAAAAAGAAATTGCAGCGTAAGTATATTATTCAGAAATATGGAGATAAATACTAGAAGAAACCAAAAACGTTTATGGTAGTTGCCTTTGGAGGATGAGAATGTGGAATGGCAAGGCAGACTGAGATTTTTAATAATAAACTTTTTGCACTATTGGATTAAAAAAATTTACAGGTATCCATTTGATAAAAATGAGCTAAGAACAAAAGACACACACACAGACATTGTGAGGACAAGTCAAAAGAGATTCTGCTATATTGGATGTGCCAGGATTGTGAATTTTTGACAAGGTAGCTAGATGATTTTAATGCAGGTAGTCTGCTGGCAGCTAGCAAAATTTGAGAATACTACTATATCCAATGTTAAAATCATTTACCAATGAATTGTGATATAATCCCTGTACTGCTGTGTTCCTTTTGGAGTGTTAAGTTTCAGTTGCTAAAAAATGAAATTATGTGCTCAGGCTTACATATTCAATCAGAGACAGAACTGGAGCAAGAATTGAGGCCTTCTGACTTGATAATGTACCGGCTTTTTAAAAAAATTTCTATTATATGTTGTGGGTACCAAAATCAGTAAGATGAATTCTTTGTTTTGTAAAAGGCAAGTCTAATGGGGTAATTATAATGTCTGAAAAGTATATTAATTAAAAATTTACAAAGCATTTTCCCACATTTCTTGTCAGTGTTAAAACTACAGTATAACATGGAAAGAGGGACCTTCTCCACAGTTTGGCAGGGAACATAGTGAGGATTCAACTCAGCAGAGACTCTGGAAATCAAAGAGGTTTTGTTACCTTGAGGATTCCAACCCACCAGCAGCAGTGAGGCCCTTAGGGGAGTGCAGGACCCATGAGAAGAAGCACAGTGCACATCAAACATAGTATTACTCAAGGTAAAGTGGCACCCACCTCTTAGCTTCCAGGACTTATTCCTGACACAAATGAGACTTCCTTCAGCCCTCCCCCAGAGTTCTGTTTCTGTTACTGCAGGTCAGAGGGTAGGAGTCAGCTCAATACAGCTCACATACTCAGTACCTCATCTGATCTTCTCCACAGCCCTGGAAGAGAAGTTTTATCCCCATTTCACAGATGACAAGACTGTTACAGAAATGGATCTGTAATAACTCTCAAGTTAATTCCTCCAGTTTTGAGTCCCAGAGGGAATGTGAATATAACACATCATTCACATCGTGCCAAAGTAATTTTAAGTGTCTCCACTGCCTTCATAAACTCACTGAACTGTTATTTTGATTGCTTTGTATGTGTTTTCCCATTTTTACATCTTTTATTATTTATTTTATGGCAAAAGTAATCTATGTTTTTTCAGGAAAAAAGCAGATAAGAGAAGATAATCTCTTCCATTGCCACTACACAGAGAAAGCCACCATTTCTCTTTTGATATACTCAGTTTTCCCTACTCATGGATGTATTATGTAACTATTTTTTTTTTCAAAAATGGGCTGATGCTGTATATGCGGTTCTGAAAACTGTTTTTTTATTATTATTTTACAATGTACCATGAACATATTTTCCATGCACATGGGTGAAAGTTCCCTACTTAAAGACAGAGTGCTGCAGTTGGGTGAAGGCTGCTGGTAACCGAGAGTGACACCTAAAGCAAAGTATCAGCATAAGGTTAAAGCACATAGCCTGGCAAATGCCTACCAGGGAAAGCAGGGTCAGCAATATTCTCACTAGAGAAATCAGAATTGAAGGCCAAAGGCATTAAACATATGGGACATCTTCTAAGTCCTTCTGGCCCCTACCTCCACCCCTCATTCCTCTGACACCCCGTTGCCCCCTTGGGGCAAAGGGATCCTGTACATCTCTTTGCATCCAATGAAAACCACCCATTTTCTGTTTTTTCCTTAGCTCTTCCTGAGCCCTTGACACATCTCCACATTCTCTCATCATTTCCTCACTGCCCAAGTGCCTTTCCTGTAAGTCCTCCTGATAGTCCTTGGGGGAATCGTCTGTCCCCCTGTCCGTTTTTCTTTTTGCTTTCCTAGGCACATAATCTTCAGCTGGGCGCTTTTCGGCAGCCCGCGACTCACTCTCAGCCTTTGTCAGGGATTCTGGCTTGCCCTCACTGTGTGGTTTTCCCTCATTTTCAGACTTGCCCTGCTTTTCTTGCTTTTTCTCATCTTCTGGTTGTCCCTCATCATCTGGCTGTCCCTCATTCTGGAGCTTTCCCTCATGCCCTGGCTTTCCCTTCACTTTCAGCTTTTCTTCCTCATCTGATTTTCCTTCATCTTCTGTATCTACTTCATCTTCTGGCTTTCCCTCATTTTTGAGGTTTCCTTCATTTTCTGGCTTTCGTTCATTTTCTTTGTAGACCTTTTCCATGTTGAGATTCTCCCTCCTTTGCCTGTCCTAGGAGACAAAAAGAAGAACTTAGGTTGTATAATATAGTTCCTAAAAATATTTGCCTTTATGATTTAGAGTTTTCCTTACCCTACCCAAATTACAGGTGCACTCCTACCTATACATTTTTTCCCTTTCCTCCCCACTTCCACATGTTTACATGAGCCAGCCTTACAGAAACTTTCACAGGTGCTTCTCTCTACATTTAAGTGGGGTGTGCTGAGAACTGTATAAGAGCAGATTTGTCCCTAAACTTTGCTCTGGCCTTAGCAATGCCCAGGACAATTTTAAATGGGTAGTCCCAACTCACACTGACCTGCAGGAATCCTGGCCAGTTTCTTTTTTTCCTTGCCTGCAGTTGTAAGACTTCTAGAACAGCAGATATAACAGATAATGGCCAGTTCTCAGATTTCAGAGCTATTCTAATATCTTCAAGGGGCTTCACAGATGCCATGCCTCTTGTCTCTCACTTCTTTGTTCTTACCTTGGTCCTCACCAGCCATAAAGCACCATGTTCCTTCCCTTAGGGTCCTGACATAGGCCATGTATTCTGAGACTGCAGTAGGGTGGCTTGGAGGAAGGTTGTCCTCCCCAACCTCTGCTCAAGCTTAAGTCACTGCTACTCCCAGGGGTCCTGGGACAGTTACCTTCTCCCACTGACCTGCACTGATACTGCAGGTCTTTCCTTTTCTTGTTTGGGTTGGTGCCTACAACTACCGACCTGAAGACCTATAAAGAGACAAGAGACAGATGGTAAATGAGAAGTGAATGACTGGCAACTGAGACGCTGTTTCTTTTCACACTATAGTTGTCAACACTTTCCCAACTCGTGCCACCCCCCCATCCTTTTCCTTGCTTCCCGGATCCCCCTTTACAGCCCTTCCCTAATACCTCCATTTTCTACCACTGGGCAATGGCAGAGAACAATTATTTCCAAAGAGTTACTATGTTTCTGAATCTTCCTCCCAAATTTATATCTGATTTGTTCTTGCACTAAAATGAGTGAGGTTCAGGACAGTGATGTTCAGAAGGCAGATCCTGCTGGGCTCAGGTATCTGCCTTCCCAACCCCCCACTCCAGGGTGCCCACATAGCACAAAGTCCATCACGTTTCTGAAAATGATGAAGATAGAGTCAGGAGGCAGGACTGAAACGTCCAGAGCATTCCTGACACCCCTTGCCTCTCTACATACGAAGAATATCACGTTTTCCTACAATGCAAGAGACAAATTATTTCCAAATTCAGTAGATTTGGCTCATCTTATCTCCTGTTAGTGTTCTTTAGTTTAGAAGCCACTCCTCCCCAACAGGGAGCTGCAGACTGAACCTCTGTCTCCCTTCTTTGCAGCACCTCCTCCCCCCTCCCCCGCTACCTGCAGGCCATCATTTTCGGCTACAAAATGGACGGAAGTTGGAGAAAAGATGCAAATAACACAGGCCCTCCCCACCTTTGGCTCACAGGCTGTGCCATCCTCCAGCTGCTCGGCAGAGATCAGGCTATTTCCTCCTCATCGTCATCCCCCTCCCCCGGCCGTCTCCGCCAGACGTCTCTGGATAACCTGCCTCCTAGGAGATCCCAGTTGGTACCCAGTCTCAACCCCTTGTCCCTCTCCACCTCCTCCCGCCAAGCCCTGGATTTCTTGTACCAAATATATACCCATTGGGAAAAGAAGGGATAGAGAGAATCCAGTCCTGGACCCGCTCGGGTCTTTGCCCTTTGCCATCCCCCACCCCAGGGGTCTGCAGGTGCCTGTGGATTTGTAGCCCTTCCAGAGAGATGCTTCCGTCTCCTCACATTTCTTTCTGCCATAAGCCCACATTTATCCGGGGAAATAAGAGTTGGTACCCAGACCTCTCCCTGAACACTCATACAATTTCCTGCGCCAGAATGAATGGTGGTGGGAGGGGGTGGCATCTGGAAAGCAGACAGGATCCTTTGTAGCCTCTATCAGTTACCATCCCTACCCCAGTGCACCACCCCCCGCCCCCCGCAACTTCTCCTCTGGTTGTACCGACCTGCAGGGCTATAGGGCAGCTGCCCTCTGTCCCTCAGTCTGAAATCTTTCTCCACGGAAATAGGGAGCTGGTACCTGGAGGAGAGGGACTTCTGCACACGTAGGCCTCTGATCACGTGAAGAAAACGTCACCAGTGGGCTCGGGTCCCTAGTTCCCCTCCCACCAGCAGAAAGTGCGTCAGGAGCCAGCCCACTTCTTCCCTTCACTAGCCCCCTTCCGCCTCGCTCTGCTTAAGTCCCCTCCTCTCACCGTTTGAGCCCCTGTCACTCATTTTGGTCTTTGCTATTCCCAAAGATCAAATGTGGCCCCTTCTCCCTGCGGTATGTGTTTGTTCTGTTTTATCAAGGAAGAGCTACATTTTCTCCTAGAGCAACTGGTCACTGGTACATTTCTGAGGATTGTTTTTTCTTTCTCTCCTTTGATCTCAGAGCACCTACCCCGTCCCGTCAATCTACTCAACTTAGCCACTGATTTTCGTTTCTCCTCTCCTCCAGATCTTCACATAACAGGTACATGATGGATTGCCAGGTAGGGAAACAGATAGTTGAAGTGGGGATTTTATTTTCTTCTAAATATTTTTTTTCAGTTTTATTTAATTTGCTCCCCTCAGCATGGGTTATTCTTATAAGCAAAAATTAAATAAAGCTATTTTCATTTGGGGCAAAGAATGTGTTTAGGATAGAAAAAAAACCAACAAGTTTCCAAAATTAAGTTCATTGCATTAATTTTTACTATATGGAAAATGGCTTGAACTGGCTATACACAAAATATTTTTTTGTAATTTTCATAAATAGGTAGTTCTTCCATGTTCTACTAAAAATACATGTATTTATTGTGCCTAAACAATCACTGAGTGTTAAGTAGACTTGCTGAAATCTGATGGCGGACACAATATCAATCTTGAACATTTGGTCCATGGCTATTTTCATTCAGAAGTTTAGCTGTTGTGGAAAGGCGGCTGAGGATCTGAGGGATGCAGATATGGTCTGATTTTCCCTGCCCTTCCAAGAAGCGGGGAATATGCAGTTTCCAGATCCCCTTCTCACCTTCCAGAGCCTCTCATCCTTTGCATTCAGGCACCTGACTATTGCTTACTCCAAAACGAACATGGAGAGATGACCATGGTAGTGACCTGAGTAAATGTCTTTGGATCCTTCCCTCCTTCTTCCAAATTCTCACAGAAGTAAGTCAACCCCAGCAGAGATGGGAATGCTATCCGAACAACTGAAAACCAAGACACATCCCTTCCAGCCCCCTGCAGTGGAAGGTTTCTATAAAACCCAGAGAAATGATTGCTTTAGGGAGAGCCTCCATACCTGCCTGTTCTCTGCCCTTATTCAGAGTGTCCAAGTGGAAGTTTCTTTGACCCTGTCTGCTGCCTACTGCTTGACTTAGGAGGTGATGCCTGATGGGTTTCTAAATTGCAGTATCTTCACCAGAGCACCTAGGAAGCACCAAAGCACCTTGCATGCTGCAAGGTGTCTGCTTCCCAGTTCATACCCATCCTGTGCCCTCTGAGCCAGGTTTGGTTCAGTGTCTAAGGAAGTCTGACATGGTGACTGTACTGATTTACGTAGACCATGCATTCTCAACTGATGAAGTCTTGGACCACCTAAAATGGTATGCAAGGTTGCATATGCTTAGAAAGTACTAGAGTATGTGCACTTATGAAAAGATCTGTACCTAGGAACCAGAGAAACCCTGATACATGAGCAGATTGACATCATGGAAAAGCAGAAGCTACAGGTAGAGAAAAGATATAGAGGAGATGGAGAAGAAGCTACTTGGGAGTGAGAAAAGGAAAAGACAAATAGAAGCTGACCTATGTTGGGAATGCAAATTGGTGCAGCCACTCTGGAAAACAGAGTGGAGGTTCCTCAAAAAATTAAAAATAGACCTACCCTATGAGCCAGCAATAGCACTGCTAGGAATTTACCCAAGGGATACGGGAGTACTGATGCATAGGGGCACTTGTACCCCAATGTTTATAGCAACACTCTCAACAATAGCCAAATTATGGAAGGAGCCTAAATGTCCATCAACTGATGAATGGATAAAGAAATTGTGGTTTATGTACACAATGGAGTACTACGTGGCAATGAGAAAGAATGAAATATGGCCCTTTGTAGCAACGTGGATGGAACTGGAGAGTGTTATGCTAAGTGAAATAAGTCATACAGAGAAAGACAGATACCATATGGTTTCACTCTTATGTGGATCCTTAGAAACTTAACAGAAACCCATGGGAGAGGGGAAGGAAAAAAAAGAGGTTAGAGTGGAAGAGAGCCAAAGCATAAGAGACTCTTAAAAACTGAGAACAAACTGAGGGTTGATGGGGGGTGGGAGGGAGGGGAGGGTGGGTGATGGGTATTGAGGAGGGCACCTTTTGGGATGAGCACTGGGTGTTGTATGGAAACCAATTTGACAATAAACTTCATATATTGAATAAATAAATAAATAAATAAATAAATAAATAAAATGAGAAAAGGAAAAAAAAAAAAAACATCCTAGAAGCTGACCTATGTTAAAGTGAGAGCACTTTCTCCTTGGATTCCAGCATTCTTAACTAGAGAACCGTCTTAATCCTCTGGAATTATATTCAAAATGATGTGCATGTGTGTGTGGTTGGGAGCGATATGTACATTGTTACCGGGTGTGTATATTTGCCTAGGATAGGATCCACTAGTATCATTAGATGTTCAGACGGGTATGCAATATAAAAACAAGTGAAGGCCAACTGCCCTAGAGAATATACTTTTATAAATATCTTTTTTTTTCAAATAGGACTCTATTTTTAGGAGAAATTAACATAACATAAAAATTAGTTATTTTAAAGTGTATAACTCAATGACATATAGTACATTCACAATGTTGTGAAACCATCTCCTCTATTCCATTCCAAAATAATTTGCATTAACTCTGAAGGAGACCCCAAACCCATTAAGCAGTCACTACCAATTTTTCCCTTTTACTGGTTCCTAGCAATGACTAATCTGCTTTGTCTCCATGGAATTATCCAATTTAGATATTTCATATAAATGGAATCATGCAATATGTGACCTTTCATGTTTGGCTTCTTTCACTTAGCATAATATATTCAAGGTCCATTCACATTGTAGTATGTATAGTATTTCATTCCTTTTTATGGCTGAATAATATTTAATTGTATGCCCATATTGTATTCTGTTTAGCCATTCAATATCGATGGATATTTGGGTTATTTCCATGTTTCTACCATTATAAGTGCTGCCTTAAACACTTCTGTATAAGTGTTTGTGTGGGTGTATGTTTTTATTTCTCTTGGGTAATATTTAAGAATGGAATTGCTGGGTCATGTGGTAATTCTATGTAAAACTTTTTCAGGAACTGCCAAACTGCTCCACAGTGGCTGCAACATTTTGCACTCCTACCACCAATATATTAGGGTTCCAATTGCTCTCCATTCTCAAAGACAACTGTTAATTTTCACTTTTTTTATTTTTGCATTTTCCTAATGACTAATAATATTAAGCATCTTTTCTTGTATTTATCAGATATTTATCGATCTTTTTTGGAGAAATATCTATTCAAGACCCTTTTCCATTTTTTAAATTGGCTTGCTTGTCATTTTCTTATTGAATTATAAGAGTTCTTCATATATTCTGGATACAAAACCCTTTTCAGATATATGATTTGCAAATATTTTCTTCCATTCTGTGGATTGCTTTTTTACTTTCTTGAAAGTGTCTTCTTATCCACAGAAGTTTTTAATTTTTATGAAGTCCAATTTATATGTTTTTCTTTTTTGTTGTTCTTCTTTTTGATGTCATATCTAAAACTTCATTGCCAAATTCAAGGACATGAAGATTTATACCTTTGTTTTCTTTCAAGAGTTTTAAAGTTTATCTCATATATTTAGCTCTTTGATACATTTTGAGTTAATTTTTGTATATTGTGTGTTTATTTTTTTAAATGACTTTATACAATTTAAAGGTTCTTTTGATTGCAGAACACAACACACTGTCACAAAAATAGATAGAAGGCAGAACCCTTTGTTACTTATAGCTCCAAAAGAGAGAAAGTTAGTTGCCAAGCAGAGCTACAGGCATTACACCTGAATAACAGCTAGTTGGATCTCTCAAGGGCAGTTTATGTATTACAAATTAGGTGGGGCTAGCTACATTTTTCTGGACCTTTGAGGATTGGCTAATTTGAATAATTTCTCAGGCTCCAGGGCATAGAGGCTGTTCTTAGTTGTCTGGAACCTGGCCCATGGGCTAATAGGGCTTGTGCATAGTGTCCCAGAGTGTGAATGCATGATCTGGGAAGTGGTAGAAGTGTATACTTTATCATCTGTTCATGAAGGGCAACTAACCAGCCTCTAGCCAGGGCCTCACAATTGACTCGACAGCATTTTTACAAAAATAAAATAAAATAAAATAAAATAAAATAAAATAAAATAAAAATAAAAAAGATGATGTAGTTGATGACTAGATGTCTTGACATCCATCTTGAACTCCATTGTTGGGATATTTGAGTGGCTCAAATAGTAAAAAAGATTTACAGAGAGCAGGACATAAGTTGCCTTAAACAACATAAAAGACCTTTTATTATGAGAATAAAAAGGAAGAAAACAAGTAGAAGAATAAGAAGTTCTTATAGGCCAGACATAACCAAGGTAGATGAGGGGTGGTCTAGGAGGTAGTTGCCTCATGAGGCAAGCAATAATCTCCATTAATTTTTAAAATGGCATTAATAGTTATAACTTCTACAAGATTTCCCCTTTAGATATGGAAGTGTAGAAGTATACAGTATACCTTTTGGCAGAGAGAAAAACATATACCAGGGTCATGAACTAAATAAATAATGAACTGAAGAAATGTAATAGAATCCCCAATATCAAAGAAAGAAAAACAATAAATATATTGTGTTCAATTTGTCAGTACTTTAGGAAAGACAGCATATAGGCATTGTTGAAACGATGGTCTCAGTGTCTGAGGTGAAGTCTTCCCCTGTTTAGAGAGCAAAGTCATCTCCAATGTAAGATCTTTGGGACCATGTTATCTGAAGAAACATCATTTCCAGTGGCAGGCTTCTGGATTGGGGTGATGTCATCTAGGATGTGGGACTGTGGTATTATTTACAAGTAGATACCTACTCGGGTTGATGCGAGTCATGTTTTCATGGTTCTGGTATTATAAGGAGGCTGGGATGTGTGTAGACTCTAAAGGCAATGTTGGGCTTGGAAGACTGACTTGCAAATTTCTTTTTTAATTATGATAAGTTATCATAATATAAAATTTTCCTTCTTAACCATTTTTTAGTACACATATCAGTGGCATTAAGTACACTCACATTGTTGTGCAACCATCACCACCATCCATCTCCAGAACTTTCTTTGTCTCCCCAAACTGAAATTTTGTACCCATTAAACTAACTCCCCTTGCCCCACTCTCTTTATGCCCTGGCAAGCACCATTCTGCTTTCTGTCCCTAAGTGTTTGACTACTTTAGGGATTTTGAATAAATGAAATCACGAATCTTTTTCTGTCTGGCTTATTTCACTTAGCATAATGTCTTCAAGTTTTATCCATATTGTAGCATGTGTCACAATTTCATTCCTTTTTAAGACTGAATAATGTTCCATTTTATGTATATACTACATTTTGTTTATCTATTTATCTGTCAATGGACATTTAGGTTGTTTCCAACTTTTTCTCCCAGTTTATCGAGAGATAATTCACACACATTAGTGTATAAGTTTAAGATAGCATGATGCTTTGATTTACATATATTGTGAAATGATTACCACAGTAAGCTTAGTGAACATTCATCATCTCATACAGGTACAATAAAAAAAAGAAAAGAATTTCTCCTTGTGATGAGAACACCTAGGATCTACTCTCTTAATAACTTTTCTATAAATCATACAGCAGTGTTAACTATAGTCATCACACTTTACATTACATCCCCATGACTTATTTATTTTATAAATGGAAATTTTTACCTTTTGACCACTTTTCTACAATTTTCCCTCCCCTCACCCCCACTGCTGGTAACCACAAATCTGATCTCTTTTCCTATGATTTTGGTGGATTTAATGTATGTTATCAATGTTTTATAGCTTTCAATGTGCAGGTCTTGAATATCTTTGCCAAATTTATCCCTAAGTATTTCATATTTCTGATGCTATTGTAAATGATATTGTTTTAAATTTTAATCTGGCTGTTCATTGTTGTACAGGACTGAATATTTTCCCCCAAAATTCATGTCTACCCAGCACTTCAAAATGTGATCTTATTTGTAAATAAGGTCTTTGTGGATGTAATTAATTAAGAATTGAGATGAGGGGTGCCTGGCTGGCTCAGTTGGTAGAGCTTGGAACTCTTGATCTCAGGGTTGTGAGTTTGAGCCCCATGTTGGGCATAGAGATTACTTAAAAATAGAATATTAAAAAAAAGAGTTGAGAAATATCATAGTGGCTTAGGGTGGGCCCTAAATCCAATGGATGTATCCTTAGAAGAAACAAAGAACACATAGACAGACATACAGAAGAGAAGCAAAGATTAGAGTTAAAGTTGCCACAAGTCAAGGACTGTCTGAGGCCACTAGAAGCTGGAACAAGTAAGGAGGGATTCTTTTCTAGAGAATTTCAGAGAGAACATAGCACTACTTACACCTTGATTTGGACTTCTGGCCTACAAAACTATAAGAGAACACATTTCTGGGTGTTTTTTTTAAGCCACCAAGCTTATGGTAATTTGTTATAGCAGTCTCAGAAAATTAGAAAAACAACTAAATTTGTATTTCAATCTTGTATCCTGCAACCTTTCTGAACGTATTTATTAGCTCAAGTAGCTTTTTATATATTACATAGAATTACTACATAGATAATAGTTTTCTAGGAGTATTTTCTATTTCTTCCTTTGCAATCTGTATGACTTTTATTTCTTTCTCTTATTGTACTGACTAAAACTTCTGGTATAATTTTAAATATAATTTATGAAAGTGTTTATTTTGCTTCATTTTTCATCTTAGGTGGGAAACATTTAGTCTTTACATACACATCATTATGTATAATTTTTGTAGATGTAGTTTATCAGGTTGAGGAAGGTCTCTTCTATATGTGGTTGCTGACTATTTTAATCAGTAATAATTCTTTCAATTTTAGCAAATGTTTTTTCATCACCCATTAAGATTATCGTATGTTTTTTTCTCTTTTATGTTAACGTAGTGAATTACAATGATTTTCTAATTTAACACTATCTTGAATCCTTGGGATAAACCTTACTTAGTAATGGTGTATTATGTTTTGTATATATAACTGAATTTTAAAAAGGGCAGGTGCCTGGATGGCTCAGACAGTTAAGTGCCTGGCTCAGGTCATGATCCGAGGGTCATGGGTTCGAGCCCCATGTCAGGCTCTGCACTGAGTGTGGAGCCTACTTAAGATTCTCTCTCTCTTGAGGAGAGCACCTTTTGGGATGAGCATGGGTGTTGTATGGAAACCAGTTTGAAAATAAATTTCATATTAAAAAAACATAAAAACAACCAAAAACCAAATATTCTCTCTCTCTCTCCCCTGCTCATGCTCTCTCTCTCTCTCTCAAAAAAAAAAATGAACATATATGTTCATGAGGGAGATTAGTTTATGGTTATCTTTCCTTGTAACATAATTGTCTGGTTAGTTATCCGAGTAATTTTAGCCTCATAGGGTGAGTTGGGAGCTATTCCTTCCTTTTCAATTTTCTAAAAGATTTTGAATAGAATTGGCATTATGTTAATTCCTAAATGTTTGGTAGAATTACCAGTTAAGCCATCTTGACCTATGGTTTTCTTTAGAGGAAGTATTTTAAATAAAATTTCCATTTACTTTCATGGTGAGCATAGTTTAATGTATAAAATTGTCAAATCACTATGCTGTATACCTGAAACTAATATAACATTGGATACCAAAAATACTTCAAATAAAAAACTTTTTTTAAAGATTTCTGTTTATTTAATAGGTATAGAGCTTCCTTCTATTCTAATATGTATGTTCAGTGCTATAAATTTCTGCCCAAGTGGTGCTTTTGCCACATCTCACAAATTACTATTTGTTGAATTTTCATTTTCATTCAGTTCAAAATGCCTTATAATTTCCTCTTTGATTTCTTTCTTTGGTTATTTAGACATGTGCTGTTTGATGTTAGTTCAAATATTTGGGATTTTTCCAGATATCTTTCTGTTATTAGTTTCTCATTTAATTCCATTTTGCTCAGAAAACATATATTTTATGATATGAATCCTATTAAAATTTTTGAAACTTACTTTTTGGCCCTGAATATGGACTATCTTGGTAAGTGTTCCTTGTGCAAATGAAGCAAAGGTACATTCTACTGTTGTTGGTGGCAAGTTCTACAATTGTCAACTAGATAAGTTGTTTCATAGTGTTCTTCAAGCCATATATGTTCTTGCTGATTGTCTACTTGTTCTATCAATATTTTAGAGAAGGTGTTGAAATCTCTGACTGTAATTGTGGATTTGTCTGCTTCCCTTGCAGTGCTATCAGTTTTTCCTTCATCTATTTTAAAGCACTGTAACATGTGAATGTTAACGATTGCTATGTCCTTTTGACAAACTTAGCACTTAAAATTATGTAATGACTTTCTATAACTGTAATATTCCTGGTATTATTACTATTTTTTTTTAAATATTTATTTTCAGAGAGAAAGAGCAGGGGAGGGGCAGAGAGAAAGAGGGAGACAGAGAACCTCAAGCAGGATTTGCACTGTTTGTATAGAGCCTGATGTGGGGTTCAAACCCACAAACTGTGAGATCATGACCTGAGCCAAAATCAAGAGTTGGATGCTTCACTGACTGAACCACCCAGGTGCCCCATCCCTGATACTATTCTCTGCCCTGAAATTTATTGTATCTGAATCAATATTGCCACTCAAGCTTTGTTTTGATTGATGTTAAGATTGCTCATTGTTTTTCCGTTCCTTGTAATCAATTTGTATCTTTAAATTTAAAATACGGTTTTTATAGGCAGCATATATTTGTCTTCCTTTTATATACAATCTGATAATATCTGGTTTATATTTGAGGTATTTAGACAATTTACATGAATGCAATTATTGATGTTGATTTGTTTGGGCTTAAATCAATCATCTTGCTATTTGTTTCCATTTGTCCCATCTGCTCTTTGTTCTTTTTCCTCTAACATTTTTCATTGACTATTTGAAGATTCCATTTTATCTCATATGTTGGCTCATCAGCTACAACTTTTTACATGATTGTTTTAAGGTTTATACATTTTTAACATTTCAGAATCTACCTTCAAGTGATATTAATGTATAGAATAAGAACTTCAAAATCCTGTACTTCTGTTAACCCTCTCCTGGTCTTTGTGCTGTTATTGACATACCTTTTACTTCTACATATGCTATAAATCCTACAATACACAGTAAGCTGGGGGCAATTAGAAGGCTCATATTTCAATTAACTTTCCCAACTCTCTGACGTTAAATAACTGAAAACTGTTGTTTCATGTATTTTGTCCCGGTTTTAGTTGTTTCAGTTAGGGAGGTAAATCCATACCGTTATTCCATTTTCACTTGAAGCATAAATATGGCTTTGTGTTTTAAATGATAGTTAATCATGAAGGATTTATTTCGCCTCTAACCAAAGTTTCCTATGCTACCTGGACTCCTGTAAGAGTCCAGTGTCTGTGTATTCTCCCTGCTCTGCCTGACTAGAAAGTTCAAATTGCACTGCTTTCTTTGGTCACATGGTGGCCTTTAAATTTATTTTCTGAATTTCCTTCAATTGAATTGAATTTTTGAAAACAAACAGTAATTATTTTTATTCAAAAGTTATGAAACATTATTTGCATTATTATCTCAATTTAAATAAGGATTCCAAGATGTACATACTTGTTTATCAGTTGCTGAATACCAGTAAATCCATACTTACTTTGTTGAATTTTTCATTCACCAGATACCTACTAGATGTGCATGATATGCTAAAACTCCAATGGCCCACCACATATCTATATCTCAAGCCTCTTTCTTGCACATCCTTTTTTTTTTTTTTTTTTTTGAGAACCAGGGTACAATCCCTAATCTCACTGCCTTCTCTTTATTAAAATTTTTAGGCACTTATGGGAATAATTTGTTCTTCTTTTCATGGACAATGGCCAGAGGGAGAAAAGGAGACTCACTACACAACACATAGAAATGATATAAATGGGCAAATATATGTCTGTTTCCCTTGAGGGAACCTAATGCTCTGTTTCCTTACTGGCTTTCGCTCACTTTCTGCTGGTTGTTTGTTACCTGAACGTTGTATAGGGAGCCTAACCACTCACATACTACTCCCTCAGATGTCCCTTCAGATCCAAACACTAACAACCAAAGGAAGCTGGTTAACAGCAGGTTCTCTCTTCAAAGACTAGGATCCTGAACTGATCCTTCTCTGAGGTTAAGGCAACTTGGATCTGCCTTACATGGAAGAGATGTACATTTTTCTAGGCATATACATGCTTAAACTTCTATTACAGTATGGCATGAGTTCATATGTGAGCTTCCACTTTTTCTTCAAGGCTGAAGAATATCCTTAGGCCAGTGAATCTAGGATGCTTCTGTTTTCCAGAAAATCTGGTGCTAATATTAACAATCAAGTTTAGGAAGTATGGTAGGGCATATGCTTATCTGTTCATCAGTTCACCTGCCCTTTCAACTCTAGCTTTTCTCTGTATGAACTTGTCTTGCATGAATGTGCCTTATATCTCAAGCACCTGGAGGAGGGAGGGCTTTGGAATTGCTTAGGCATCTGATTCATGATGTCTGGGGGTTGCCGTTACATGGTTTTCACCTGCCTATCCATTTTTTCCTTGGGTTTCATAACTGCTATTGTGACATTATATTCCAGAGCAGGGGTTGGCAATTTTTTTCTGTAAGGGCTAGATAATAAAATATGTACACTTTGCGGGCAGGCAAAACTGTTTCTTTCACAACTATTCAACTCTGCCACTGTAGTGCAGACTGTATGTAAATTCCTAAGTATGGCTGTATTCCAATAAGAACTTATTTATGGACACTAAGATTTGGATTTCATATAATTTTTACATGTCAAAAAATATTCTTGATTTTTTTTCAACCATTTAAAAACATGAAATTTATTCTTAGCTCATTGGACACAAAAATAATAGGCCAAATCTGGCTCTTAGATTGTGGTTTGCAAACTTCCATTTTAGAATCTGAACTTCTTTAAATTTTTTTATGTTTATATTACTTTTGAGAGAGAGAGAGACAGAGAGAGAGAGACAGAGAGACAGAGAGAGAAGGAGCAGAGAGAGGGAGACACGAGATCCAAAACAGGCTTGAGGCTCCAAGCTGTCAGCACAGAGCTCGATGTAGGGCTTGAACTCACAAACCGTGAGATCATAACCTGAGCTGGAGTTGGTGTTCAACAAACTGAGCCACCCAGGCACCCCTAGAATCCTAACTTCTAAGTTTATTTCCACAAGACTGTCTTCATATATAATATATATTTCACCTACATAGCACACTCCAAGGCAACTTCATTTCCCAAGTTCTATTGGAACTTAAACCCAACAGTCCTCCAATG
The DNA here is from genome assembly GCF_023721935.1 of Panthera uncia. Taxonomy (NCBI): domain Eukaryota; kingdom Metazoa; phylum Chordata; class Mammalia; order Carnivora; family Felidae; genus Panthera; species Panthera uncia. The sequence continues at coordinate 79,554,054 of NC_064817.1, forward strand.
GACTTCTCATAATTACCCACATTTGGGTATTCGTTGACATAATCTCCTGGCATTCAACTCAATGTAGGTTAATTCTTTATATTCCTAAATTTCAGGGGGCTGGAATGAGGAGGGACTGTCTCAGACTGAAAGTGAGCTGTGTTCCCTTACACATCCTGTATAGTCTAATGAACTAAGGGGGTTTCTTAGGAAAGAACTACACACCTACAGACATAGAGAACTAGACAGATAAGGTCTTTTCATGAAGCTAAAAAGGGAGAGGGAATTTACACTTTTATAGAAGAGTGAGGATTCACTTTATTGAGTGTTCTAGAAAAAAAAAATCAGTGGGATTTCCTCACCTTGAGGACTCCTGAACTGATGTACTCAGGGGAGAAGATGGGAATGGGGCACAGTAGCAGAGGAATGGAAGTACTTACCTCTTAGTCTACTAGACTTGTTTGGGAGTATAGGGAAGAACTGGCTTTGGAAACTTCCTCAAATAGCTGAAAGGGATATCTAGAGTTGGGTCATGCACACATTCCAGTGGGAACAAGAACTTGGAGAAAGCTTACACTTATTGCTTCACCAAGTACACACAGCAGCCCTTGGAGTTATCATCATCTTTCTGATGAGTATGATTTTTAAAAAGACGTGTCTCTTATCACTATTAGTTTATACTTCTAAATAGAAATCCAGAGGTAAGCTAAAACAGATTCTGTCACAAGTTTTTGTGTAAGTGCCCACATTGTTTTTAAAGGTGGTTAAGCTCTTTCATTAGTAATGTGTTTAGTTCTGAAATGAAATATAGGTAAGAAAATTAAAATTATTCATAATTCTACCATAAAGAGATAAACACTTTAACTTTTTACTTTATATATTCTTAGACTGTCTTCGTATACAAAATATTAAGAGATCTGAAATAGAAAAGAATACAGAGAATGCCTTTTTAAACTGCTTTATTAACTTCACAATATATAATGAGCATCTTGCCATTCAATAGGGTAAGACTCCCTTGCTGACAGAATCTTACACATTGGGTCAAAATACAATATTCAATCAGAAGCGGTCATAGGAGACGCACAAGAAACATGTTAACACCAAAAGGTTTACAACAAAGGTACACTGAAAACATGTAAGTTTAGGTAGGTGTGTTTTCCTATTAACTTCAGAGAAAACATCAGAATTCAAGGCATAAGACAAAACTCATCATGATGGTCATGGTGAGGGGGGTCAGTACTAACTGCCCGCAGACTGTAACTGAATTGTTTTTCCCTCAGCTTTTCCATCAGCTGTCTCACCTCCTCCCTAATCCTTTCCATATTCTCTTCTCTCATTCTTGCCTGTGGCTCTCCAAGCCTCTGAATCATGTCCCATCTATACTGCAGGATGGGCTGCCTAACACGGAACCGCCTACGATTTACTCTAGGCACACAATAGTCACCAGCTTCCAAAGGGTGGACCAAGGGCTCTCCTTTATTTGCAACTTGCTCCTCTTCATTCTTTTTTTCGTTTTCCTGGTTGGCATTTTCCATGTGGAGATTTTTTACTGCTTGCTCGTCTTTGGACGCCATTGCTCCTAAGAGACAAAAGAAAGAGAAGGATTTATCAGGACTGATCAGCACCGAGGACAGAGGCCCTACTAGGCACATTCCAAGATTCAGCCCTGGATCTCTTAGCCTTTTTAAAATTTCATTTTTCCCACCTGAGAGGCTCCCTACGCCCTCTAGGGGGCCCCCAGTAAGAGCCCTACCCACTCCCAGCCGCTCCTCTCCCCTCCCTCGCGCAAAGCCCACCATTTTCCCTGCCGATCCAAGCCCAGGCCTCTGCGGGCACCAAGATGGAGGACGGGCTGTTTGGTGGGGCGGGGGATTTGGGGGTCTCAGGGCTTTCCACACGTTCCCCCCGCCCCCCCCACTGTCCCCCACACCGACCTGGGCCTATCCTTGCAGTCTCCTCCTCCCGATTCTAGCCGCGAGTGCGCCGCTGCGACACTTAGACCCGCACACCTGCAGAGGGCGGGAGTAAGGGAGCGGGGACTGATGCAACCAGCGCTTGGGTCCAACCCGTCGCCACCCAGCCCTTCCTAGGCCCCGGGACCCTACGGCCGTCCCACCCCTACGCCAAGACGCCCCATGCCCCGCGCAGACCACCATTTTCTACACCAAGAAGGACGCGGGCGGGGCCGGGCGTGCAGGAGGCAGGTGTTTGCAAAGGGTCGTTGCCTCACAGCGGTCCAGCCTTCCACCCTACCATTTTCTGCGGCCAAACGCGGTCCGCAGCTGGGCGTGAGGCTGCGGTCCTTCCGCGGCTTCGCCCTCGGGCAGCTGGGACCCGAGGAGGGCTCCGCGGGCCGCGTGGGCTCTCCCACACCGAGCCCAGGGGACGCTCCCCCTCCTCCGGGTCCCTTACCTGCTCCCCCTCCGCCTCCTACCCTTTGGGGGTGCCCCTGTCCCGCACGCCCTCAGGGCCACCGGGAGCAGGTACCGAGAAGGGAGCGAGCGCCAGCCCAGTCTGACGCTAGAGCTAGGCGCTCGAGTCACCGTTGGCAGGTCACGTGAGGCCTTCGTCACCGCGAGCGGCACTACCCCCATCCCGCGCCCTTTGCTGCCCGCTAGGTGGCGCAGAGCTGATTGGTCTGCGCACCTTCCCTCTGCCGCCTCGTCCTTCGAAGCAACTCCAGGCTGGGCTCTGTGACTCTCCCTCTTTATATATTCCTGGGCTTTTCTCTGCTTGCCTGGTAAGGGCAGTATCTTCTCAGGGGTCTGTTGACCACTTCCAGTTCTTCTCTGGGGACTTGCTTCTTCCCCTTCTTTGCTCCAAGGATATGCTTTCTTCCACTTGCTGTCTTTTCTGCTACTAGTGCTCTCTCTCCATTTTCCCTCCACTTTTAAAATGTGTAGAAGAGGGGCGCCTGGGTGGCTCAGTCGGTTAAGCTTCCGACTTTGGCTCAGGCCATGATCTCATGGTCCGTGAGTTTGAGCCCCGCGTCGGACTCTGTGCTGACAGCTCAGAGCCTGGAGCCTGTTTCAGATTCTGTGTCTCCCTCTCTCTGACCCTCCCCCGTTCATGCTCTGTCTCTCTGTGTCTCAAAAATAAGTAAACATTAAAAAAATTTTTTAAATGCGTAGAAGAGATGAGTGAGGAAAAGAGCCCAGGAGAGTGGATTTTTAAAAATTCTTAATATCTGTTTTGTTCTTTTTATATTAAATCCTCCCAAATCAATATACTTTAGTTATTTTTATTTGAAAATAAGAATTAAAGTTGGGGGGGGGAACCCAACCATCTGTCTCTTCTGATAAGTCATTACATAAATATAGACTATACAGCCAGCTTCTTTTTTAGAACTTGGAAAAAAACAGGGCAGCTGATGGTTCCTCTTGTTAGGGGCCCCTAGATACCTGAAGCCCTTGCATGAGGTGAGCCAATTAGACCGTAGTGCAGCAGAGTCTTAATGAATTTTCAGAACTAAAACAATATCAAATATTAAAATTCCTTCATAAATTTAAAGTTCAAAAAGCAGTAAGTTTTTATTTACAAATCACATGATCATGTATTTAAAGAATCCTAAGGGATCTACAATAAGCCTACTATAGAACTAGTACTTTAATTTAGTGGGTTTGCAGTTATAGATAGATATTATAAAAATCCATTGTATTCCTGTGTTTTAGTGATGAATAATTGGAAATTGAAATTATTATCTATATATAATTATAATGATAAAATATATAATTTCATGATAGCTTCCAAAAAAGGTGAAATACTTAGGTATAAATTTGAAAAAACAAGGTCCTGGATCAGGAAATACAATACTGGTAAGCTAAATTCTCTCCAAATCAATCTATAAATTTAGTGTATTCAAAATCAAAATTTCAGCAGCCATATTTGTATACCTTGACAAAATTACCCTCAAATTTATATGTAAACGAGAAAGACCTAGTATAAACAAAATAATTTGAAAAAAAACCCACAAATGTGGAGAATTATACCATTTGATTTATAGACGTAAAATGTAATAAAAGTAGGGGCGCCTGGGTGGCTCAGTCGGTTAGGCATCCGACTTTGGCTTAGGTCATGATCTCCCTGTTTCTGAGTTCGGCCTGCGTCGGGCTCTGTGCTGACAGCTCAGAGCCTGGAACCTGCTTCAGATTCTGTGTCTCCTCCTCTCTGCCTCTCCCGTGCTCATGGTCTGTCTCTCTCTGTCTCTCAATAATAAATGAATGTTTAAAAAAAATTAAAGATGTAGTAAAAGTAGAGTAGTAATGGAATATACATAGAAATTGAATTTAAATTTAAAAATTTCTGCTCTATGAAAGATATGGTTGAGAAATGAGGTGGGAAACCAAGAAAAAAATATGTGTAACCAACAAAATGTTTGTGTCCAGAAAATATATAAAGACCTTCTAAAATTCAAAATAAGGCAAGCAATGCAATGAAAAATGATCAAAAGATTTGAACAAGCATTTCAGAAAAGTACATGTACAAATCACCAAAGAGCTCATGGAAAGATGCTCAATGTTATTAATCATCAGGGAAAAGTAAAACAAACAAACAAACAAAACCAATTAAATACCACTACACAGCCATCAGAATTGCTAAAATTAAAAAGTCTGACAATCCCTAGTATTTTAGAGGATATGGAAGAACTGGAGCACTCATTCCTCATTCATTGTTGATGAGAAGTTCAACCATTTTGAAAGACTTTTTGACAGTTTCTTTAAAAGTTAAACTTACACTTACCATAAGTCCAAGAAATTTCACTCTTAGGAATTTTCCCAAACACAATTCAAACCATATTTCCTCAAAAATATTTGAATAAGAAATTTCATGGCAGTTTCATCTATGATAGCCCCAGACTGGATACAATCCAAATGTTCATCAACCAGGAAATGTATAAACAAATTGTGATATAGTCATATGTTAGGGTACAGCTAAGGAATAATAAAGAACAAACTGCTGGTACAATCAATAGCATAGATAAATCTCAAAAAAAAAATATTATACTCAGGGAAAGATATCAGACACAAAAGAGTGCTTTCTGTGTGATTCCATCTATATAAAGTTTGGGAAGAGGCAAAATTAATTTATATTGATGTAAATTGGGTCAAGTCAGTGTTTGCCTGGCTTGAAGGTTGGAATTATTTTTTTAATTGTAAAAGGAGCATAACAGAACTTTCTCAGCTGAGGGAAATGTTCTGTATCTTGATGAGGTAGTGACTCTACTGGCTAATACATTTGTTGAAATCATTGAACTGTATAGTTAAAGTGTATGTATCTTATTGTTTGTAATTATATCCTGATAAAATTATATCCTGATAATTATATCCTGAAAAAATCCTGATAAAATCCAGGATAAAAAATCCTTATTAAAAATGAAATATCTGGGGGCGCCTGGGTGGCGCAGTCGGTTAAGCGTCCGACTTCAGCCAGGTCACGATCTCGCGGTCCGTGAGTTCGAGCCCCGCGTCAGGCTCTGGGCTGATGGCTCGGAGCCTGGAGCCTGTTTCAGATTCTGTGTCTCCCTCTCTCTCTGCCCCTCCCCCGTTCATGCTCTGTCTCTCTCTGTCCCAAAAATAAATAAAAAACGTTGAAAAAAAATTAAAAAAAAATGAAATATCTGGAAATAAATCTAATTAAATAGTTGCAAGACCTCTACACTAAAAATTAAGAAATAATTTTGAGAAACATTCAAGAAGACCTAAATAATTATAGAGATATGCCTGGTTCATGGATTGAAGGATTAAATATTTTAAAAGTTTATTTATTTTGAGAGAGTGGGGGAGGAGCAGAGAGACAGGGAGAGAGAGAATTCCAAGCGGGCTCCGTGGTGTCAGTGTAGAGCCTGATGCAGGGCTCAAACTCACGAACCCATGAGATCATGACCTGAGCCAAAAACAAGAGTCAGATGTATAACCAACTGAGCCATCCAGATGCCCCGAAAGATTCAATATTTTATAGTTGTCAATTATTCCCAATTTGATGTTTACATTCATGCAATCCATATAATTGGTCCCAATTTGATGTTTAAATTCATGCAATCTATATAAAAATCTTGGCTAGTTATTTTTTGTTGACAAGCAGATCCAAACTCTGTATATCAAAATGCAAAGAACCAAATATAGCCAAGGTAACAGTGAAGGGAGCACCGAGACTTCCACTTCTAGATACCAAACTTGGTACAATGCTATAGTGAGTAAATTACGAATAAATAGCATATTGTCTAAGAGATTAACATATTTGTGTACACACATGCACGCACAGACCTGTGAAACATACCTACACATGTCACTTGATTTATGACAAAGATGACAGTGCAGTGAAGTGGGGAAAGGATTTGTTTCCCCAAAAAGTGGTAGCACATCAGCTGGATATCTATATGTGAAAAAATGATGTTGACTCCACCCTAATTAACACACAAAATAAACACCCAATGAATTGCAGATCGAAGTGGGAAAAGTAAAAATGTCATTCTAATGTAAAATACAGAGGAAATCATCTTCATTACTTTGGAGTAGGCATTATTGGGTTTTTTAAAGTTTATTTATTTATTTTGGAGAGGGAGAGCACGTGTGAGCAGGGGAGGGGCAGAGAAAGACAGAGAGGAAGAATCCCAAGCAGGTTCTGTGCATGAACTGTGAGATCATGACCTGAGCCGAGATTAAGATTTGGATGTTTAGCCAACTGAGCCACCGAGGCACCCCTGGAGTAGGCAGTATTCTTAAAGAGGACACAAAAAGCACTAATTATGAAGGATAAAAATGATTGCAAATTGTACTTTATTAATATCAGAAACTTCTGTTCATCAGGAGACCATTAAAAGAATAAGGAAGCAAGCCACAAACTAGGAAAGACATAAGGAACACATATATCTGACAAATGACTCATATCTATAATGTATAAAGAATTCTTACAAATAAATTTTAAAAGACAGATAATTCAATAGAAAAATGGGCAAACACCTTAAAACAATACTTAAAAAAACCCAGAATATCCTAATATCTAATAAATTTGTGAAAATATGTTTAACTTCATCAGTTTGAAGAGAAATGCAAGTTAAAACCAAAATGTGATACCACTATACACCCCCCACCCTTTCTAGGGATGCCTAAAATAATAAAAACTGAAAATGTCAAGTGTTTTATGAGGTTGTGGTACAACATAAATTCGTACTACCACTTTGGAAAACTGTTTATCACAGTATATAAATGTAAACATATGTACACTTTATGACCAAGCAGTTGTACTCCAGATATGCCTATAATAAAAATGTGTATTGGTTTACCAAACAACATTTACACATGTTTATAAAAGCACATATTATGTTTCCTGAAATTAGACATACTCAAATGTCCTTCTTCAGGAAAATGTATAAGTAAATCATATATTTACACAGTTGGATGTAATTCAGTAATAAAAATGTAAAAATTATGAGTACATGTAATATGGATGGATCTCAAAAATATAATGTTGAGATATAAAAGTCAGAGTGAAAAAGAATAATGTATATGAGTTTTATGAGTTTAGGGTAGGCAAAACTATGATGTTAGAATTCAAGGTAGTGACAGCCTTGAATAATGACTGGAACAGAGCTTCTACAGTGTTGGTAGTGGTCTGGGGTTTTGTTTTGTTGCATTTTAAGTGTTGGTTAAGTAGTTTTAGTTTGTAAAACTTCACTGAGCTAGGTATTCATGATTTGGTCACTTTTACATATGTATTTTATACAGTATTTAAAATTTTCCTTAATGCAAAACAAACTGACACAATTCTTCTCATAGTAAATTGTTAAACCTCAAAAAAATTATCACACTATTGGTGGGTATGTAATTTGATATATTCTTTCTGGAAGGCTATTTGACAGTAATTATTAAAAGTCTTAGAAATTTTCATACTGCTTGATGTAGTCATTTAATTTTTTAGATGCTATTCTATTTTTAAAAAAATTATACATGTGTTTAGAAATTTATAAAGATATTCATTGTAGCAAAACAAATATGAGGAAAATAATGGAAAACATAAGCAAAAATATAAACAAAATGAAAAAAATAAGCAAATATGGATTAGTTGGCTTAAACATATCATTGCCTATTTGTATAATTGAGTTCTATAAAACAAGAAAAATACACTATATATATAATGGAATACTATTCAGCCACAAAAAAGATAAAAATCTTGCCATTTGCAACAACGTGGATGGAGTTAGAGAGCACAATGCTAGGTGAAATAAATCAGTCAGAGAAAGATAAATACCATATGATTTCACTTGTCTGTAGAATTTAAGAAACAAAGCAAAGGCACAAAGGAAAAAAAAAAAAAGAGGGAAACAAGCCAAGAAACAGACTTTTAATTTAGAGAATAAACAGATGGTTACCAGAGAGGAGGTAGGTGGGAGGATGGGTGAAATAGGTGATGGGGATTAAAGAGTGCACTTGTGATGAGCACCAAGTGATGTACGAAAGTACTGAATCACTATATTGTACATCTGAAACTAATATAACACTGTATATTAACTATACTGGAACTAAAACTAAAAACATAATTAAAAATTATTTAAAGTTAATAAAAGAAAGAAAATGTGCTATAAAGGGGTATTTAATGATTAAGAAATCTTTTCATGATTTACACTTTAAATAATAGAAAAGTTGATTAAAAACAGTGTGCTCAGTGGAATTCTAATATACATGTATATACATATATACATAAACATAGACTGTAATAAATAGAATATAATCAATCCTTATTTCTGAATATACTTATATTGTCAATATTAAGACAAAAAACTTCTTTTTTTTAAGACTTTTTTTTAGGTAAATCTCTACACCAGACATGGGGTTCAAACCCACAACCCCAAGGTCAAGAGTGTGTGCTCCACTGACTGAACATGTAGGCACCCCCAAAACAAAACAAAACAAAATTCTATACATAAAACCACTAGAAACAAAAATAGTAAATAACAAACTAGGAAACATGTGCAGAACATATATCATGAATTCATTTTAACTTCATTTTTCACGTCAGAAAAAAAGTGATGAGGAAAAATCCTTCCTTTCACTCTATGTGGAAAATCTATCACTTGCTTCCCAAAATTGTTTAGGATACAGGATAAGCCACTATAATATACAGACCCCCAAAATACAATGGTTCAAACAAGAGAGAGGGAGGAAAATATATTTTTCTCATACAAAATAGTCCAGAGATAGAAAGGGACTTCTGGGCAGGTGGATTTGTCTGCTGTGTGAGGTCAAGTGCTTTCTATTTTCCTGGCCTGTTATTTCCTAGAGTGTTGTACATACACTTTGAATTCTAGGACACAAGAAGGAGGAAAGAGAAATTATTAGACAAACAATTTCCTTTTAAAAAGTGATACAGAAGTTGCGTGCTCCACATAACATATTTCATGGTATAGAATTTGGATGCAAAGACGTATTTGGCTGCAAGGGAGGCTGGGGAATGTTAGTTTCCAGTTGTCTGATGAAGAGTTCCTTTAAAACTTTGGGGAAGGGAGTCCTATTACTTAGAAGAAGATGGAGAAAGTTGTTACTGGGGAAAATTAGCCATATTGACTAAACGGAGTAATAGCAATAAGGTTACACTCATCAGTCAGACTTTGGCAAAGTTGTTCATTTGGAATACATTCACGCACAACTCAGTTTAGTGCAAAGCATAAGGTTTTCTCTATTCACGTCTAAGAAAAATCAACTGATTGAATATCATTGTAGTATAAAGAGAACTTGACCATCCATATGTACTATAACTTTTGATAGAGTAACAGTATTTTGGTGAACATCATTGATTATTTCCTTAGGATGGATGCTTAAGAATGGATTTGTAGCCTCAATGGGGCAACTATATTTTTTTTTAACTTTATTCATTTTATTTTGAGAGAGGCAGAGAGAAGAGGGAGAGAAATAATACAAAGCAGGCTCTGAGGTCTCAGCATGGAGCCAGATGCAGAACTCAATACCACGAACTGTGAGATCATGACCAGAGCAGAAATCAAGAGCCAAATGATCAATTGACTGAGGGACCTATATTTTATTTTTTTAATTATTTTTATTTTTTTTTTATTTTTCAATATAAGAAATTTATTGTCAAATTGGTTTCCATACAACACCCAGTGCTCATCCCAAAAGGTGCCCTCCTCAATACCCATCACCCACCCTCCACTCCCTCCCACCCCCCATCAACCCTCAGTTTGTTCTCAGTTTTTAAGAGTCTCTTATGCTTTGGCTCTCTCCCACTCTAACCTCTTTTTTTTTTCCTTCCCCTCCCCCATGGGTTTCTGTTAAGTTTCTCAGGATCCACGTAAGAGTGAAACCATATGGTATCTGTCTTTCTCTGTATGGCTTTTTTTACTTAGCATAACACTCTCCAGCTCCATCCACGTTGCTACAAAGGGCCATATTTCATTCTTTCTCATTGCCACGTAGTACTCCATTGTGTATCTAAACCACAATTTCTTTATCCATTCATCAGTTGATGGACATTTAGGCTCCTTCCATAATTTGGCTATTGTTGAGAGTGCTGCTATAAACATTGGGGTACAAGTGCCCCTATGCATCAGTACTCCTGTATCCCTTGGGTAAATTCCTAGCAGTGCTATTGCTGGGTCATAGTGTAGGTCTATTTTTAATTTTTTGAGGAACATCGACACTGTTTTCCAGAGTGGCTGCACCAATTTGCATTCCCACCAACAGTGCAAGAGGGTTCCCGTTTCTCCACATCCTCTCCAGCATCTATAGTCTCCTGAATTGTTCATTTTGGCCACTCTGACATGTGTGAGGTGATATCTGAGTCTGGTTTTGATTTGTATTTCCCTGATGTGGAGCGATGTTGAGCATCTTTACATGTGCCTGTTGGCCATCCAGATGTCTTCTTTAGAGAAGTGTCTATTCATGTTTTCTGCCCATTTCTTCACTGGATTATTTATTTTTCGGGTGTGGAGTTTGGTGAGCTCTTTATAGATTTTGGATACTAGCCCTTTGTCCGGTATGTCATTTGCAAATATCTTTTCCCATTCCATTGGTTGCCTTTTAGTTTTGTTGGTTGTTTCCTTTGCTGTGCAGAAGATTTTTATCTTCATAAAGTCCCAGTAATTCATTTTTGCTTTTCATTCCCTTGCCTTTGGGGATGTGTCAAGTAAGAGATTGCTACGGCTGAGGTCAGAGAGGTCTTTTCCTGCTTTCTCCTCTGGGGTTTTGATGGTTTCCTGTCTCACATTCAGGTCCTTTATCCATTTTGAGTTTATTTTTGTGAATGGTGTGAGAAAGTGGTCTAGTTTCAACCTTCTGCATGTTGCTGTCCAGTCCTCCCAGCACCATTTGTTAAAGAGACTGTCTTTTTTCCATTGGATGTTCTTTCCTGCTTTGTCAAAGATTAGTTGGCCATACGTTTGTGGGTCTAGTTCTGGGGTTTCTATTCTATTCCACCGGTCTATGTGTCTGTTTTTGTGCCAATACCATGCTGTCTTGATGCTTACAGCTTTGTAGTAGAGGCTAAAGTCTGGGATTGTGATGCCTCCTGCTTTGGTCTTCTTCTTCAAAATTACTTTGGCTATTCGGGGCCTTTTGTGGTTCCATATGAATTTTAGGATTGCTTGTTCTAGTTTCGAGAAGAATGCTGGTGCAATTTTGAATTGAATGTGTAGATAGCTTTGGGCAGTATTGACATTTTGACAATATTTATTCTTCCAATCCATGAACAGGGAATGTCTTTCCATTTCTTTATATCTTCTCCAATTACCTTCATAAGCTTTCTATAGTTTTCAGCACACAGATCTTTTACATCTTTGGTTAGATTTGTTCCTAGGTATTTTATGCTTCTTGGTGCAATTGTGACTGGGATCAGTTTCTTTATTTGTCTTTCTGTTGCTTCATTGTTAGTGTATAAGAATGCAACTGATTTCTGTACATTGATTTTGTATCCTGCAACTTGGCTGAATTCATGTATCAGTTCTAGCAGACTTTTGGTGGAGTCTATCGGATTTTCCATGTATAGTATCATGTCATCTGCAAAAAGTGAAAGCTTGACTTCATCTTTGTCAATTTTGATGCCTTTGACTTCCTTTTGTTGTCTGATTGCTGATGCTAGAACTTCCAACACTATGTTAAACAACAGCGGTGAGAGTGGGCATCCCTGTCGTGTTCCTGATCTCAGGGAAAAACCTCTCAGTTTTTCTCCATTGAGGATGATGTTAGCTGTGCGCTTTTCATAAATGGCTTTTATGATGCTTAAGTATGTTCCTTCTATCCCGACTTTCTGAAGGGTTATTATTAAGAAAGGGTGCTGAATTTTGTCAAAGGCCTTTTCTGCATCGATTGCCAGGATCATATGGTTCTTCTCTTTTCTTTTATTAATGTGATGTATCACGTTGATTGATTTCCAAATGTTGAACCAGCCCTGCATCCCAGGAATGAATCCCACTTGATCATGGTGAATAATTCTTTCTATATGCTGTTGAATTCGATTTGCTAATATCTTATTGAGAATTTTTGCATCCATATTCATCAGGGATATTGGCCTGTAGTTCTCTTTTTTTGCTGGGTCTCTGTCTGGTTTAGGAATCAAAGTAATACTGGCTTCCTAGAATGAGTCTGGAAGTTTTCCTTCCCTTTCTATTTTTTGGAATAGGTTGAGAAGGATAGGTATTATCTCTGCTTTAAACATCTGGTAGAACTCCCCTGGGAAGCCATCTGGTCCTGGACTCTTATTTGTTGGGAGATTTTTGATAACTGATTCAATTTCTTCGCTGGTTATGGGTCTGTTCAAGCTTTCTATTTCCTCCTGATTGAGTTTTGGAAGAGTGTGGGTGTTTAGGAATTTGTCCATTTCTTCCAGGTTGTCCAGATTGTTGGCATATAATTTTTCATAGTATTCCCTGATAATTGTTTGTATCTCTGAGGGATTGGTTGTAATAATTCCATTTTCATTCAGGATTTTATCTATTTGGGTCATCTGCCTTTTCTTTTTGAGAAACCTGGCTAGAGGTTTGTCAATTTTGTTTATTTTTTCAAAAAACCAACTCTCGGTTTCGTTGATCTGCTCTACAGTTTTTTTAGATTCTATATTGTTTATTTCTGCTCTGATCTTTATTATTTCTCTTCTTCTGCTGGGTTTAGGCTGTCTTTGCTGTTCTTCTTCTATTTCCTTTAGGTGTGCCGTTAGATTTTGTATTTGGGATTTTTCTTGTTTCTTGAGATAGGCCTGGATTGCAATGTATTTTCCTCTCTGGACTGCCTTCATTGCATCCCAAAGCGTTTGCATTGTTGTATTTTCATTTTCGTTTGTTTCCATATATTTTTTTATTTTCTTCTCTAATTGCCTGGTTGACCCATTCATTCTTTAGTAGGGTGTTCTTTAACCTCCATGCTTTTGGAGGTTTTCCAGACTTTTTCCTGTTGTTGATTTCAAGCTTCATAGCATTGTGGTCTGAAAGTATGCATGGTATGATCTCAATTCTTGTATACTTATGAAGGGATGTTTTGTGACCCAGTATGTGATCTATCTTGGAGAATGTTCCATGTGCACTCGAGGAGAAAGTATATTCTGTTGCTTTGGGATGCAGAGTTCTAAATAGATCTGTCAAGTCCATCTGATCCAATGTATCATTCAGGGCCCTTGTTTCTTTATTGACCGTGTGTCTAGATGATCTATCCATTTCTGTAAGTGGAGTGTTAAAGTCCCCTGCAATTACCACATTCTTATCAATAAGGTTGCTTATGTTTGTGAGTAATTGTTTCATATATTTGGGGGCTCCCGTATTGGGTGCATAGACATTTATAATTGTTAGCTCTTCCTGATGGATAGACCCTGTAGTTATTATATAATGCCCTTCTTCATCTCTTGTTACAGCCTTTAATTTAAAGTCTAGTTTGGGGCGCCTGGGTGGCTCAGTCGCCTAAGCGTCCGACTTCAGCTCAGGTCACGATCTGGCAGTTCATGGGTTCGAGCCCCGCATCGGGCTCTGTGCTGACAGCTCAGAGCCTGGAGCCTGTTTCAGATTCTGTGCCTCCCTCTCTCTCTGACCCGCCCCCATTCATGCTCTATCTCTCTCTGTCTCAAAAATAAATAAACGTTAAAAAATTAAAAAAAATAAATAAATAAAGTCTACTTTGTCTGATATAAGTATGGCTACTCCAGCTTTCTTTTGGCTCCCCGTAGCATGATAAATAGTTCTCCATCCCCTCACTCTCAATCTGAAGGTGTCCTCAGGTCTAAAATGAGTCTCTTGTAGACAGCAAAGAGATGGGTCTTGTTTTTTTATCCATTCTGACACCCTATGTCTTTTGGTTGGCGCATTTAGTCCATTTACGTTCAGTGTTATTATAGAAAGATATGGGTTTAGAGTCATTGTGATGTCTGTATGTTTTATGCTTGTAGCGATGTCTCTGGTACTTTGTCTCACAGGATCCCCCTTAGGATCTCTTGTAGGGCTGGTTTAGTGGTGACGAATTCCTTCAGTTTTTGTTTCTTTGGGAAGACCTTTATCTCCCCTTGTATTCTAAATGACAGACTTGCTGGATAAAGGATTCTCGGCTGCATTTTTTTTTTCTGTTCATCACATTGAAGATCTCTTGCCAATCCTTTCTGGCCTGCCAAGTTTCAGAAGAGAGATCAGTCACGAGTCTTATAGGTCTCCCTTTATATATTAGGGCACATTTATCCCTCGTTGCTTTCAGAATTTTCTCTTTATCCTTGTATTTTGCCAGTTTCACTATGATATGTCATGCAGAAGATCGATTCAAGTTACGTCTGAAGGGAGTTCTCTGTGCCTCTTGGATTTCAATGCCTTTTTCTTTCCCCAGTTCAGGGAAGTTCTCAGCTATTATTTCTTCAAGTACCCCTTCAGCACCTTTCCCTCTCTCTTTCTCCTCTGGAATACCAATTATGCGTATAACATTTTTTTTTAGTGCATAACTTAGTTCTCTAATTTTCCCCTCATACTCCTGGATTTTTTTTATCTCTTTTTTCTCAGCTTCTTTTTCCATAATTTTATCTTCTTGTTCACCTATTCTCTCCTCTGCCTCTTCAATCCGAGCTGTGGTCATTTCCATTTTATTTTGCATCTCGTTTATAGCGTTTTTCAACTCCTCCTGACTATTCCTTAGTCCCTTGATCTCTGTAGCAATAGATTCTCTGCTGTCCTCTATACTGTTTTCAAGCCCAGCGATCAATTTTATGACTATTATTCTAAATTCACTTTCTGTTATATTATTTAAATCCTTTTTGATCAGTTCATTAGCTGTTGTTATTTCCTGGAGATTCTTTTGAGGGGAATTCTTCCGTTTGGTCATTTTGGATAGTCCCTGGAGTGGTGAGGACCTGCAGGGCACTTCCCCTGTGCTGTGGTGTATAACTGGAGTTGGTGGGCGGGGCAGCAGTCAGACCTGACGTCTGCCCCCTGCCCACCGCTGGGGCCACAGTCAGACTGGTGTGTGCCTTCTCTTCCCCTCTCCTAGGGGCAGGATTCACTGTGGGGTGGCGTGGCCCATCTGGGCTACTTGCACACTGCCAGGCTTGTGGTGCTGGGGATCTGGCATATTAGCTGGGGTAGATAGGCAAGGTGCATGAGGGCGGGAGGGGCAAGCTCAGCTCACTTCTCCTTTCGGTGATCTGCTTCAGGAGGGGCCCTGTGGTAGTGGGAGTGAGTCAGACCCACCGCTGGAGGTGCAGATCCGCAGAAGCACAGCGTTTGGTGTTTGCGCGGTGCAAGCAAGTTCCCTGGCAGGAACTGGTTCCCTTTGGGATTTTGGCTGCGGGATGGGCGATGGAGATGGCGCTGGTGAGTGCCTTTGTTCCCCAACAAACTGAGCTCTGTCATCCTGGGGCTCAGCATCTCTCCCTCCCTTTGTCCTCCAGCCTTCCAGCTCTCTGAGCAGAGGTCTAACTTTTGACCTCCCAGATGCTAAGTCCCGCTTGGTGTTGGAACACACTCTGTCTGGCACTTCTGCTTTTGCAAGCCAGACTCGGGGGATCTGCTCGCCTGGCAAGCTGCCCCTCTGGCCTGGGTCCCTCCCACCAGTCTGTGTAGCAAGCACCGCCTCTCCACCCTTCCTACCCTCTTCCGTGCACCTCTCGTCTGCGCTTGGCTCCGGAAACTCCGTTCTGCTAGTCTTCTGGAGGTTTTCTGTGTTTTTTAGGCAGGTGTAGGTGGAATTTAAGTGACCAGCAGGACTTGCGGTTAGCCCAGCGTCCTCCTACGCTGCCATCTTCAGTTAGGGCAGGAACCTATATTTTAAATGCACATGCCTGAGTTCCATAAAGAAAGGTTAACATATTTGGATTCTATTACCTGGAAACAAGTGAGAAATCCACTGGGGAAGTTCGGAGCACAGATTTATTGATTTCATGTCAGAAAAAGTTTGCCCTGAACCTGCTTTGAAATCATAGACCATCAATAGATTTAAGCACCTCTAAAGGAGGAACAAGTGGGCTTGTACCCACAAAGCAGCATAAGACAGGTCAGAGTGATTAATGTTAAGGATGGGGGCTTGGGTTCAGTCATATAGTTCTTTTCTCTGTTTCCAACCTAACTTCTAGATCTTTCCCATGTTCTGAGGCCCAGGTCAATGTTCTTTTCCTCCTTGAGACTTTCTCTATTTCAGGCCAACATGGCCTTTGCTTTCTTGTAGCTTCTATTGGCCAGAAAGTTCACCCTTTAATATAGCTATCTCCAAATGGTCTCATGTGAAAGGCTATTTGGCCTAACCAGAGACAGTATATTTTTCACCAATGTTGTGCCTTTCTCTGAGACCTAGCCCTTAACATTAAGAGAACACAAAAAAGTGCTGGGCATGTGAAAGTTTCTCCCAAATAACTATTGACTCATCAGTGAACAAAGATGGGAGAAAATATGGGAACATTTGAGACAGTCCGCATTCTAAAACTTGGGTTAGTTCCTAGATTCAACATCAACTAGTGTGTATCCATGGACACCTTACTTAAATTTCTCAAAAGAAGAGAAGGAGAGGAGAGTGGGAGGAATATCAGAGAATTGTCTGCCCTAGTAGTTCAGATGAAAGGTCATGAGGGCCTAAAACAGCAAAATGACAAATTCAGCTGTCACATTGAAGAAAGATAGAGGCTTACTGGCTATAGACGGGGTGAGAGTCAGACAAGGCTCTAACATTTCAAGATAGAGCAACTAGACAAATTAATAAGGCAGGTTGGGTTAATTAGTGTTAAGAGCACAGGATCTCACTCAAAAATGACTATAAAATATCAACAGAGACTTGAAAGTCAATTTGGTCGCCATAGACCTGTAGTCACCAAATGATGTCTGGGTAGGGCAAAGTGTTAGAGTCAATATTTTAATCTCTTGGATATAGTTGCCAATTTGCAGGAATTAGAATAAAGAGGATCAAGTTGAACCATAAGTAAGCAGTTAGCAAAATCTAGACTCTAGGAAAGTCTAGAAGTCAAACAGCCCAATTTCTTCCATAGATAATGGGTAAGAAATAGAAAGAAATGGAGATAAAACCTGTACATTAATAGAGACTTTAAATAAATATAGCACCATTTTCTAAAGAAGACTAAACTATAATATCCAGATATGCACACTTGGAAGATAAACCATAAAGAAACCAAAGAAAGTGATTACTACAAAATTTAGGACAGTGGTTACTTTCAGGGTAGAAAAGCCAGGCTTCCATTAGGATGGGGCATATGGAGGAGCTTCTGGAGTGGCTGGAAATTTTACTTATGAAGTTTTATGTATGTATGTATGTATGTATGTATGTATGAAGTTTTATGCTCTGAGTTATAGTTAAAACAAGAGTGTTCACCTTATACTATTTCACTAATGTTTACATTTTTAATGTTTCTAGGTTATATTTTGTAATAAAAACTCTTTAAAACTTACATGATTTCTTTTTATTTACATGAATATGACCTAAGACACCTTTTCAAAAATCATTACATAATAGCAAGGGTAATGATGGTGAGCTCTTAGAGTCTCCTTGTGACTTCATGACAAACAAGATCAGGGTTGTTAAGAATCCTATCGTTTGGATTATCTCAGTGGTTTCCTAGTGTATGTTAATTCGGGATTATCTGAATTTCTTTGTCCTGCTATTCCATGCAATTATTCAAGATTTCATTGTGTGTTTCACTTAGGCAGCAGAAGGTACACATCTAGGATAAAACTACATTGCTACAGAGCTATGACAATTGAGGGGTTTCTATATAGCCTTTTATAGTATAAAGTAATTTCTTTGTTTTGCAGAGGCATTAGTCCCACCTTGTGTTGTTTTTGTTTTGACCACTTTTCTTAAACAACTTTCAGAGATGTAATTTCCATACAATAAATCATATATATGAAGAGTACATTTCAAATGAGTCTGAGTATTGACAAGCATATACTCCCACATAAACACTATTTTATTTAAGATATGAAACATTTTCATTGCCCCCAGAAAGTCATGCCCTTTTGCAGCCATTACCCCACCAAACTTCATTCCAGGAAACCAGTAATCTGTTTTTGATCACTATTGATAAGCTTTCCTGTTCAAGAATGTTGTCTAAATGGAATCATATTGCATGCATTCTTTTGTGCTTGGCTTTATCCATGTTATGGACTGAATAAAGAGTTTGTTTCTTTTTATTGTTCAACTGTATGTGTTTAGTTATCTATTGCTGCATAACAAATAGCCCTAATATTTATTGGCTTACAACAACAAGCAGTTATTATCTCACAGCCAAGAAATTGGCACAGATTAACTGGGTGGCTCTCCCACAAGGTCATATGCAAGATTGCAATCAAGATGTTGACCTGACTGCAATATCATCTTAAGGCTCAACTAAAAGAGGGTCGACTTTCTAATTTACAAGGTTATTGGCAGGATTTTTGTTTGTAGAAAGCTTCTAGACTGAGGGCCTCATTTCCTCTATGGCTGTCCACATGTTTATGGATTATTTCCAATAATAAGCTTTTATAAACAAAACTGCTATGAAAATTCACATACAAATATTTTTGTGAAAGAAAATTTTCATTTATTGCAAATACCTAAAAGTAGAATAGCTGAATTTTAAGAAAATACCAAATAGTTTTACAGAATAGTTGAATTTTGGAAATTAATATATATAATTGTAAGAAAAATTTCCCACCAGCAAAATATGAGTTCCTCTTGCTCCACATTCTCCAAATGCTTGGCAATTTTTTGTCTTTTTATTTTATTTTATTTTATTATTTTTAAAATTTTTAATTTGAGTGTAGTTAACATACAGTGTCATATATTAGTGTGAGGTGTATAATATAGTGATTCAACACCTCTATACATTACCTGATCAAGGTAAGTGTACTCTTAATTCCCATCACCAATTTCACCCATCTCCCCTGCCCCACCTGCCCTCTGGTAACAATCTGTTTGTTCTCTTAGTTAAGAATCTGGGTTTTTTTTGGCTTGTCTCTTTATTTTTTTCCTTTGTTTTGTTTCTTAAATTCCACATATGAGTGAAATCATAAAGTATTTTTCTTTCTCTAACTTATTTCTTTTAGCATTATACTCTCTAAATCTTTCCACATTGTTACAAATGACTAGATTTCATTATTTTTATACCTGAGTAATATTCTATTATATACATATATGTGTCCATCTATAGATGGACATGTGGGCTTCTTCCATAGTTTGGCTATTGTAAATAATGATTCAATAAACATAGGGGTGCATACATTCTTTTAAATTAGTATTTTCATATTCTTTGGGTAAATACCCAGTAGTGGAATTATTGGATCATATGGTAGTTCTTTTTTTTTTTTTTTTTTTTTTTTGAAGAAACCTCCATATTGTCTTCCACAGTGTTTGCACCAGTTTGCAATTCCACCAATAGTGCAGAAGGTTGCTCTTTCTCTACATCCTCACCAACACGTTGTTTTTTTGTGTTTCTGATTTTAGCCATTCTGATGGTGTGAGGTGATATCTCATTGTGGTTTTGATTTTCATTTCCCTGATAATCAATGATGTTGAGCGTTTTTCATGTGTCTATTGGCCATCTCAATGTCTTCTTTGGAGTAATGCCTGTTCATGTCTTCTGCACATTTTCCAACTGAATTATTTGTTTTAGTGGTGTTGAGTTGTGTAAGTTATTTATATATTTTGGATACTAATGCTATATCAGATATGTTATTTGCAAATATCTTCTCCCATTCAGTAGGTTGTTTTTTAGTTTTGTTGGTTGTTTCCTTTGCTGTTCAGAAGCTTTTTATTTTGATGTAGTCCCAAAAGTTTATTTTGATTTTGTTTCCCTTGCCTGAGGAGACACATCTAGAAAAATGTCGCTGTGGCTGATGTCAGAGAAATTACTGCCTGTGCTCTTCTCTGGGTATTTGTGATTTCGAGTCTCACATCTAGGTCTTTAATCCATTTTGAGTTTATTTTTGTGTATGGTGTAAGAAAATGCAGTTTTATCCTTTTGCATATAGCTATACAGTTTTCCCATCACCATTTGTTGAAGAGACTGTCCTTTTCTTATTACATATTCTTTCCTTCTTTGTTGAAGATTAATTGATCATATAATCATGGGGTT
Organism: Panthera uncia; assembly: GCF_023721935.1. Lineage (NCBI taxonomy): Eukaryota > Metazoa > Chordata > Mammalia > Carnivora > Felidae > Panthera > Panthera uncia. The sequence continues at coordinate 79,574,553 of NC_064817.1, forward strand.
ATTTCTGGAATATCTATTTTATTCCATTGATCTGTGTGTCCATTTTTGTGCCAGTAACATACTGTTTTGATTACTACATATTTGTAGTATAACTTGAAATCTAGAATTGTGTACCCCCACCTTTGTTTTTTTCTTTTTCAAGATTGCTTAGCTATTTGGGATATTTTGTAGTGCTATACAAATTTTAGGAATGTTTATTCTGGTTCTGTGAAGTATGTTGTTGACATTTGATAAAGATTGCAGAAATCTGCAGATTGTTCTGGGTAGTGTGAACATTTTTGCAATATTTGTGTTTCCAATCCGTGAGCCATGAATATTTTTTCATTTGTGTTGTCTTCAATTTCTTTCATCAATGTTTTACAGTTATGTTTGACATTATTAGCCTCTGTAATTGTAATCATTCTGTTAAATGTGTAATGGTATCTTAATATGGTTTTATTTTGTATTTCCTTAGGGTCTTACAATGCTGAGCATTTTTTCAGGTTCTTATCGTCAGTGTACATATCTATTTTTGTGAAATTTGTATCTAAATATTTTTCCCATTTTATTGGTTGTTTGTCTTATACTTTTGAGATTTAGGAATTCTTTATATACGTTTTAAATACAAACTAGTTGCCAACTATAAGCATTGAAACTATTTCAACCTAGTCGTTAGCTTGTCATTTAATTTCTTAGTGATGTCTTTCAAGAATCAGAAGTTTTTAATTTTGTTGAAGTTCAATTGTGCAGCTGCTTTTTTAAATGATCTGTGCCCTTTTTTTGTGTAACCCAAGACATCTTTGCCTACCCCAAGTCTTCAAAGACTTTCTGCTATGTTTATTTTAGAAGTTTCATAGTTTTGGGTTTCATATTAATGTGTATGATCCATTTCAAGTTACTTTTTGTGCATGATGTCAAGTGAATATCAATGATAACCTGTGAGATATATTGGCACCTTTGTTGAAAACCAATTGGCCATATATGTTTGGGTCTATTTCTGGACTATGCATTCTGTTCCATTGATCTATTCAATTCTGCACCCCACCATCACTGCCTTTGTCACTGCAGCTATATCATAACATAAAAATTTTAAGTCTTCCAGACTTGTTTTTCATTTTTACAATTTTTTTAGCTATTATAAATCCGTATAAATTTTGGAGACATCTTGTCAGTTTGTACAAAGACGGTTTCTTGGATTTTGATTGCAATTGTATTGACTATGTAGATCAGTTGGAAAGGAAGGTTAACATCTTAAAGATATTCAGTCTTCTCATCCATGACCATCATATATCTCTACATTTATTTAGACATTTTTTTCATTTCTCTCAATTGTGTTATGTATTTTTTAAAGTTTATTTATTTATTTTGAGAGACAGAGTAAGAGAGAGCACACATGCATGTGAGCTTGGGAGGGGGTAAAGAGAGAGAGAGAAAAAGAGAATGGTAGAGAGAGAATCCACACTGTCAGCACAGGGCCCAATGTGGGGTTCGATCTCATGAACTGTGAGATCATGACCTGAGCTGAAATCAAGAGTTGGATGTTTAACTCACTGAGCCACACAGGCACCCCACTCATCACCCATTTAGCCCATCCCCCCACTTCCCCTCAGCAGCCTGTTTGTTCTCTACATTTAAGAGTCTCTTGTGGTTTGCCTCTCTCTGTTATTATCTTATTTTATTTTTCCTTCCCTTCTCCAATGTTGATCTGTTTTGTTTCTTAAAATCCACATATGAGTGAAATTATATATTTGTCTTTCTCTGACTGACTTATTTTGCTTACCATAATATACTCTGGTTCTATTCATGTTGTTACAAATGGCAAGATTTCATTCCTTTTGATTACCAAGTAATATCCCACTGTATATATGTATATACCATATCTTCTTTATCCATTCATCATACAATGGACATTTGGGCACTTTCCATATAATTTGGCTATTGGTGATAGTGCTGCTATAAACATGGGGGTACATGTGCCTCTTCTAATCAGAATTTCGTATCCTTTAGATAAATACTTAGTATTGCAATTGCTAGGTCCTAGGGTAGTTCTATTTTTAACTTTTTGAGGAAACTCCATATTTTTTTCCAGAGTGGCTGCACTAGTGTGCATTCCCACCAACAGTGCAAACGGGTTCCCATCTCTGTGCTTCCTTGCCAACATCTATTGTTTCCTGAGTTGTTAATTTTAGCCATTCTGAAAGGCACGAGGTGGTATCTCATTGTGTTTTGATTTGTATTTCCCTCATGATGAGTGATGTTGAGCATTTTCTCATTTGTCTGTTAGCCATATGGATGTCTTCTTTGAAGAAGTGCCTATTCATGTCTTCTGCCCTTAAACTGGCTTGTTTTTTGGGTGTTAAGTTTGTTAAGTTCTTTATAGATTTTGGATACTAACCCTTTAACAGATATGTTGTTTGCAAATATCTTCTCCCATCCCATTGGTTGTCTTTTGTTTTGTTGATTGTTTCCTTGACTGTGAAGAAGCTTTTTATTTTGATGAGGTCCCAATAGGTCATTTTTGTTTTTGTTTCCCTTGCCTCAGGAGACGTGTTTAGTAAGAAGTTGTTGCAGCTGAGGTCAAAGTGATTGCTGTCTCTTTTCTCCTACAGGATTTTGATGCTTTCCTGTCTTATATTTAGGTCTTTCATCCATTTTGAACTTATTTTTGTGTATGGTATAAGAAAGTGGTCCAGTTTCATTCTTCTACATGTTGCTGTCCAGTTTTCCCAACACCAGTTGTTGAAAAGACTGTCTTTTTTCCATTGGATACTCTTTCCTGCTTTGTCAAAGATTAATTGGCCATACAAGTATAGGTCCATTTCTGGGTTCTCTATTCTGTTCCATTGATCTATGTGTCTGTTTTTGTGCCAGTACCATACTGTCTTGATAATTACAGCTTTGTAATACAGCTTCAAGTCTGGAATTGTGATGTTTCCAGCTTTTCTGTTTGTTTTTTCCAGGTTACTTTGGCTATTCAGGACCTTTTCTGGTTCCATACAAATTTTGTAATTGTTTTTTCTAGCTCTGTGAAGAATGCTGGTGTTATTTTGATAGGGATTGCATTGAATGTGGAGACTGCTTTGGGTAGTATAGATATTTTAACAATATTTGTTATTCCAATCCATGAACATATAATGTTTTTTTTAATTTCTTTGTGTCTTCTTCAATTTTTTCACAAGCATTCTATAGTTTAAACTATGATAATTTTCAATTGAAAGTCAATTTGTTTTTATTCTCTCCCACTCTTTTCCTTCTGTATTATTTTGAAACAAATTCCAGGGCAACATATAATCCCATGTGTTGACATTTGATTTCTAGAAGATAAACTTTTTAAACTTAATTAAAATATTACTATTATTCTAAAATAATAATGCTTTAATATTAAAAATCTATTCAGTGTTGAAGTTTTCATTTGTCCCCCAAAAATATCATGTTTAAAAAAAATTTACATTTGCTTGAAAGAAGTTCCAACAACACTTTATTGATATGTCTTTTAGATCTCTTAATCCAAAGCTTTCCTCATTCACTGGTTTATTAAATTTATTTTTATTGGTAATAAACATAAACACATAATATAACATTTACCACTTTAACCATATTTATGTGTACATTTCAGTGGCATTAAATATATTCACAGGGTTGTGCAAACGCCACCATCATCCATCTCCAGACGTTTTCATCTCCCCACACTGAAACTGTGTACCCATTAAACAAAAAACTCCTCATTCCTCCCTTCCCTCAGCTCCTGGCAACCATGATTATACTATCTGCCTCTATGAATTTGCCTATTCTAGGTATCTCACACAAGTGGAAACATACAATATTTGCCCTTTTGTTCCTGACTTATTTCACTTAGCATAATGTCTTCAAGGTTCATCTATGTCATAGTATGTGTCAGAATTTCATTTTTATTTTATTTTTAAAGACTGAATAATATCCTATTGTATGTATATACCATACTCGTTTATCCATTCATTTGTGGATGGACATTTCATGTTCTGAAATCTATTTTGTTGATGTTAATCTAGTCATTCCCACTTTCTTATGATTAGTGTTTCCATACTATTTCTTTTTCAATTCTTTTGCTATCAACCCATCTGTGTCTTTATATCTAAAGTGTATGGCTCATAGAAAGTACATAAGTTGTTAGGATTTGTATCCAATCCATCAATTTCTCATTTTTACTTGGAGTGCTTAAACAATATTTGCTTTAATTATTACTATGATTGGGTTTAAACCTAATGCCTTGCTATTTGCTTTTATAAACCCATTTCTCACTGTTCTTTTTATCCTCTTTCCTTGTTTTTAAAAAACGTAATTGACACTTTTTTACTATTCTGTTTTATTTCCACTTTTGGCTTATTAGCTATAACCCTTGGGTTTAATTTTAGTGCTTGCTCTAGAGTTTATTTACATTATGCATCATTAAATTATTACACTTTATTATCAACTAATACAATACCAATTCATGTAAGAACTATACAAATATAACCCATCCATTTTCTATCCCCTGCCCTGTCTTATTTACCTTGTATCTATGTTGTAAATTCCATGATACACTGTTATTTTTATTTTGTATAGTCTGTTATCTTTAAAATTGCTTAAATGGAAAAGGGAGTTAAGATGGTGGAGAAGTAGAGGGAAAGGTATTTTCCTCGTCCCTCAAACGCAGCTGTATTGAGGTCAGATCACTTGGAACACCCAGGAAATTGATCTGCGGAGTGACAGAAGGAGCTCCATGGTTGGAGGGAGACAGCTTGGCAGGATAGAGGTGACTGTATGTGAATTGGGGGAGATAAGACAGTGTAGGCACAGAGGGGAGGGAACCCTTTTTATGCGGAGACAAAAGGGAGAGAAAGAGATGGCTTCAGTATCTAGTTAGCATAAGAAGAAACCTCTCGGGACCACAGACTGGGGAATGAGAAATACAGAGAGTGCCAGTTTCTATTTTGTAAACTGCCTTAGGTGCCAAAACTCAGAAGTTTCAAAAGTGCACGACTTTCCCCTGACCAAAGCCAGAGCCCTGTGCACGCACCTGCAGAAGTAGGAGCTGGCCTCGCAGCGCTGTAACAATCTCCTCAGGGGTGCACTGGAAGAGAATAGTTCCCTTCCTCGAATACTGTGGGAAAAGGGTTAGTTGACTCCCCAAGGACAAAAGACCTTGCAGGCACCAGCCAAAGGCCTTTTATCGGCAGGGCTGAGTGGAACTACACCAGAACAGGGTCTGCATTGTAGAAAGTCCTTTAAGACATCAGGTTTTGAATCCCATGCAAGTGCCTAGGAAGGGAAAGAGTACTGTCAAGCAGAGCAAGCTGACCGCCCTCATTATTCTGTGAGAGCTGCCTAAACAGTGTGGTTTAAGACACCCAGTCTGGGGAAGAGAGATTGGGGTATCACCATTTTTAACCCCAACACCAACAAGGTGAGACTTCTGAAAGCATCACAGAAGCCCCCAGTGGAGGTGGGACTCCCTTACACTAAACACCGCCTCTCCCTGCCCGGCAACTGTTTATCTACTGGAGGAAGACTGACACTGAGCCAACACAGACAGACTCTTCCAGACCAGAACAGCCCCCAGTCCCAGGCACCAACAGAACATTGTCTGTTGACAGTCCATTGTCTGATGAATGGATAAAGAAGATGTGGTGTACACACACACACAGACACACACACACACACACACACACACAATGGAATACTACTTGGCGATGAAAAAATTAAATCTTCCTGTTTGCAGCAATGTGGATGGAACTGGAAGGTATTATGCTAAGTGAAATATGTCAGTCAGAGAAAGACAGATATCACATGATTTCACTCATATGTGGAATTTGATAAACTTAACAGATGATCATAGAGGAAGGGAAATAAAAATAAGATAAAAAAGAGAGAGGGAGGCAAACCACAAGACTCTTAAATACAGAGAACCAACTGAGGATTGATGGGGGTGGGGGACTGGGGGGCAGGTTAAATGGGTGATGGTAATTAAGGAGGGTACTTGTTAGGATGAGCACTGGGTATTATGTGTAAGTGACATATCACCTGATTCTATGCCTGAAGCCAAGACTACATTGTATGCTAACTTGAGAATAAAAAAATAAATAATAAAAAAAACAAAATTAAATGTAAAGATGATAAAAATAATAAAATAAAAAAATGATTTTAAATCCCCAAAATGCTCTTGTATATAACCACATGTATGTCATTTCCTGCATACCTCCTTCTTTTACGTAGAGGTGCACTCCAGCAGGTGTCATTTTTCTTCCATGTCAGGAACTCATTTAATATTTCTTTCAGTAAAAGTCATAATGGCAAATACATTGACCTTTTGTTTGTTGGGAAAAGCCTTTATTCATCTTGATTTTTGAAAGATATTTTCAGTGGGTAAAAAATTCTCAGTTAACATTTTTTTTCTTTCAGTCCTTAAAAGATGTCATTCCATTGTCTTTTTTTCTTATAAATTATGATGTTGTGTGGAGTCATTCTTAGATTTATACCTTTGTTTATAACATAACCTTTTTCTGTCACTGCTATTCAGATTTTCTCTTAGTAACTGCTTTTCAGGACTTTGATTATGATATACTCTGATGTGGCATTCTTTTTTTAATGAAGATATAATTGACATGAAATATTATGTTAGTTCCAAGTGTGCAACATAATGATTTGATATTGGTACATATTGCAAAATAATACCACAATAAGTCTAGTTAACATTCATCAACACATATAGTTACAATTTTTTCTTTGTTATGCCCATTTTTTTCCCTCCAACAACTTCCAACAAGTACGGGTGAATCATCTTACTCACAAAGTGCTAAAACCTCACTCACCAGCTCAGTGGGGAAACCGACCAATGAGGACGGGATACAATTCTTTTTTTTCCTTTCGATGAGAACTTTTAAGATCTACTCTCTTAGTAACTTTAAAATATACAATACAGGGGCAGCTGGGTGGCTCAGTTGGTTAAGTGACCGACTTCAGGTCAGGTCATGATCTCACAATTTGTGAGTTCAGGCCCCGCATAGGGCTCTGTGCTGACAGCTCAGATCCTGGAGCCTTCTTGGGATTCTATGTCTCTCTCTCTCTCTCTCTCTCTCTCTCTGCCCCATCCCTGCATGCACTCTGTCTCTGTCTCTCAAAAGTGAATAAACATTATTTTTTTTAAATATACAATACAGTGTTTTTCCATTTTAATAACTTATTTTATTTAACCCCATATAGACAGTATATGATCATTTCAACATATAATCAAAGTAGGCATGAGATGTTTACATTCTTTTTTCCTACAATAAAGTATTTATAATTATTCTTTAAATTTTATTTATTTATTTTGAGAGACAGAGCACAATTGGGAAATAGGCAGAGAGAGAGGGAGATATGGTCCCAAGCAGGCCTTGTGCTGTCAGTGCAAAGCCCAACATAGGGCTCCATCCCACAAATCATGAGATCATGACCTGAGTCAAAATCAAAATCAAGAGTCAGACGCTTAACTGACTGAGCCACCCATGTGCCCCAATTAATATTTTTAAAGTTTATTTATTTATTCTGAGAGGGGGTGAAGGCCTCTAGGAGAGGGAAAGAGAAAATCCCAAACAGGCTCCGCAGAGTCAACAGAGTTTAATGCAGGGCTCAATCTCACAACTGTGAGATCAAGACCCGAGCCAAAATCAAGAGTCTGATTCTTAATGGACTGAGCCACCTAGGCACCCCTACAATAGAGTATTATTAACTATAGTCACCATGCTGTACATTATATCTCTAGGACTTATTTATTTTATCACTGGAAGTTTGTACATTTTTACCACCTTCACCCATTTTGCTCACACACCCCAACCACTGCATCTGGAAACCATCAATCTGTTCTCTGTATCTATGAGTTTGTTTTTTTTTTTTAATATTCCACATATAAGTAAGATCATACGGTATTTGCCTTTCTCTAACTTATTTCACATAGCATAATGCCTTTAAGGTCCATCCATGTTGTCACAAATGGCAGGATTTCTTTATTCTTTTATAGCTGAATAATATTCCATTGTGTATATATGCCACATTTTCTTTATTGATTCATCCATCAATGGACACTTAGTTTGTTTTTATGGCTTGGCTACTGTAAATAATGCTGCAATGAACATGGGAGTGATGTCACATTCTTTTTGTTTATCCTGCTAGAAGTTTATTGTGCTTCTTGGGTCTGTGATTTTATAATATTCAAAAAATTTAGAAATATATCAGGGACACCTGGGTGGCTCAGTCGGTTAAGGCTCTGACTTCAGCTCAGGTCATGATTTTACGTTTTTTTGGTTTTGAGCCCTACATCGGGCTCTCTGTTGCCAGTGCAGAGCCTGCTTTGGACCCTCTGTCCCCCTCTTTCTCTGCCCCTACCCCACTTATTCTCTCAAAAATAAACATTTTGAAAAAAAAGAAATATTTCATCTATTATATCTTTCAATATATTTTTTGTGTCACACACTATCTTCTTTGTCTGAGTCATATTGCCAGTTATACTGCTTTATATTGATCCACAGGTCACTGAGGTTTTCTTCATTTTTTTAAAAATGTTTATTTATTTTTGAGAGAGAGAGAGAGTGTGTGAACAGGGGAGGTACAGAGAGAGAGAGGGACAGAGGATCCAAAGCAGGCTCCACACTAACAGCAGAAAGCCTGATGTGGGTTTAGAACTCAGGAACAGCAAGATTATGACCTGAGTGATGTGTGATGCTCAACTGACTGAGCCACCCAGGCACCCCCTCTTCATTTATTTTTTTTTATTTTTTTTAACGTTTATTTATTTTTGAGACAGAGAGAGACAGAGCATGAACGGGGGAGGGTCAGAGTGAGGGAGACACAGAATCTGAAACAGGCTCCAGGCTCTGAGCTGTCAGCACAGAGCCCGACGTGGGGCTCGAACTCATGGACCGTGAGATCATGACCTGAGCCAAAGTCGGCCACTTAACCGACTGAGCCACCCAAGCGCCCCTCTCTTCATTTATTTTTTACTGTGATGCAGTTTCCATAGTTTCTATTATCATGTGTTCATTCACATTTTTTAAATAAAAAGTTTATTGGGATACAATTCATATATCATTTAATTCTGCAATTTAAACTGTATAAGTCAATGTTTTTTTAGTATGTGAACAGAATAGTGCAGCTATTACTACAATCAATGTTAGAACATTTTAATTACCTCTAAAGGAAGCCTACTTGAAGTAATTCCATATTTGTCCCCATACTCCCAAGCCTACACAACCATTAATCTAATTTCTATCTCTGTAGATTTGTCTATTCTGAACACTTCATACAAATGGAATCAGGCAAAATGTGATCTTTTCTGACAGTCTTATTTCATGTACTATGTTGTTTTCAAGGTTCATTCATGTTGTAGCCTATATTATTACTTAATGTATTTTATTGCCAAATAATATTCTATCGTATCAATTTACCACATTGTAATTATCCATTCATTAGTTGATGAACATTTGAGCTGTTTCCAAGTTTTGCCTATTTTGAATAAGGGTATTTATAAGCATTCATGTACAATTTTTTATGAGGACATATGTTTTCATTTCTCTGTGTACATACCTAGGAGTGAAATTGCTGGGTCATATACTAATTCTATATTTAACTTTTTGAGGAACTGCCAAAATGTCTTCTAAAACAGTTGAACCATTTTATATTCCCATCAGCAATGCATTAGTCCCAAAATTTTCCACATCCTCATCAACATTGGTTATTATCATTTTAGTATAGTTATCCTAATGGGTATAAAGTGATATTTTATTGTGGTTTTGATTTGCATTTGCCTAATGGTTATAGTGATGTTGAACATCATTTCACGTGTTTGTCAGCCATATTTTTACCTTTTTGCTTATATGTCTATTCAGATCATTTGCTCATTTTTAATTGGGTTGTCTTTACATTACCCAGTATAATAGCTCTTTATATATGTTAGATACAAGCTCCTTGTCCAATATATGATTTAGAATTTTTTTCATATTCTGTTGAGTATCTTTTCATTTTCTTGATAATATCCTCTGAGGCATAAAAGTTTTAAATTTTGAAGATATCTGATTTATCTTTTATTTTTGTATGTGTGTGCTTTGGGTGTCATGTCTAAGAAACCATTATCTAATCCAAGGTCACAAAGACTTATGCTTATGTTCTCTTCTAAGGGTTTTATGGGTTTTTTCTTACATTTAGGTCTGTGATTCATTTTGAGTTAATTTTTCTGTATGATGAGAGGAGTTCAGCTTTATTCTCATGCATGTGGTTATCCTGGTCTCTCAGTACCCTTTGTTGAAAATTTGATCTTTCCCCCATCAAATTATCTTGGTGCCATTCTAAAAAATCAAATGACAATGGTATATGGGTTTATTTCTGGAGTTTCAGTTGTATTCCATTGACTTTTATGTCTACCCTTTGCCTGTACCACATTGTTTTGATGATTATAGCCTTATAGTAAGATTTGAAATCAGGAAGTGTAATTCCTTCATCTTTATTCTTCTTTGACAAGATCGTGTTGGTTATTCTACATTCCTTGAAATTCCATATGTATTTGACAATCTACTGTTTCATTTCTTCAAAAAAGGTCGTTAAACTTTTGAAAGGGATTGCATTGAATCTGTAGATTTCTTTGAGGAGTATTGCCATTTTAACAACTTAAGTCATGGGGCGCCTGGGTGGCTCAGTCAGTTAAGCATCTGACTTGATTGTAGCTCAGGTCATGAACTCACATTTTATGGGTTTGAGCCCCACATGGATTCTTGGGATTCTCTCTCTCTCTGCCCCTCCCCAGCTTGCATGCACACTCTCTATCTCAAAATAAATAAATAAACTTTAAAAAATTTTAAGTCCTTAATTCATGAATATGGAATGTCTTTCATTTATTTAGGTATTTATTTTGTTTCAAAAAATCTTTATAATTTTCAGAGTATAAGTTTTGCACTTTTAAAAAAATGTCTTCCTAAGTTTTTTATTCTTTTCTTTTGAGGTTATTTTTTTATATTGTAAATAGAATTATTTCCATAATTTCCTTTTCAGATTGTTCATCATAGGTGTTTATAAACACTACTGGTTTTGTGTGTTGATTTCATACTCTGAAGTTTTGAATTCATTTATTAGTTCTGGTAACCTACTTTTGGATTGTTTAGGATTTTCTATGTATAAGATCATGTTGCCTGCAAATAGAGACAGATTTACTTTTCCCTTTCCAATCTAGATCCTTTGGATTTCATGTTCTTGCCTAGTTGCCCTATCAGGAACCTCCAATGCAATGCTGACTAGAGGTGGTGAAAGCATATATCTTTGTCTTGTTCCTGATCTTAGGGTAAAAGCATCCAATCTTTCACCACTAACCATAATGTTAGCTGTGGGTTTTTCTTATATGTCCATCAGGTTGAGGATGTTTCCTCTATTCCTAGCTTTTTAGAGTTTTCTTTGTTATTATGAAGGGCTGTTGTATTTTTTAAAAATTTTGTTCAGTTCACTGAAATGAAATGGTGATATGGTGCTTGTTTCTTTTTTTTTTATTCTATTAATATGGTGTATACATATATTGACTTTCCTGAGATTGACTCTGGTTGTGGCACATAATTGTTTATATTTGTTGCTAAATTCAGCTTGTTAGTATTTTATTGAGTGCATTTTATTTTTTTGTTAGTATTTTATTTGTTAGTATTTTATTGAGTGCATCTATATCATAAGAGTTATTGATCTGTAGTTTTCTTGTGATGTCTTTTTCTAATTTGGGGATCAGGGTGATATTGGCCACTTAGAATGAGATGGGAAATGTCCTCTTCTTTTTTACTCTTTGGAAGAAGTGGTATTATTTCTTTTTTAAGTGTTTAGTAAAATTCACTGGTAAGGTCATCTGAGGTTGTTTTTCTTTGCTTATTGGGAAATTTTTAAATTATTACTTCAATTTCTTTGCTTGTTATCAATCTATTCAAGTTTTCTAGTTCTTCTTAGGTTTGTTTTGCTATTTTGTGTCTTTCTAGGAATTTGATCATTTCATCTGATTTGTTTAATTAACAGGCATGCAGATGTTTATAGCATTCTCTTACAAACTTTTCTAAAATTTCTGTAAAGGCAGTAGCAGTTGCTGATCTTTCATTCCTGATTTTAGTATTTAGAACCTTCTCTCTTTTTTTTCTTAATGAGTCTAAAAATCTGTCAATTTTGTTGTCCTTTTTCAATAAACAATTTTTGGTTTTGTTGAATTTCTCTAAATTTTTTCTCTTATCTATTTCATTAATTTCTGCTCTAATCCTTAATATCTCCTTCCTTCTAGTTCCTTTGGGTTTACTACACTCTTGTTTTTTCTCATTTCATAAGGTGGAAGGCTATTGTTTTGAGATCTTTCTTTTTTTCAATGTATGTACTTGCAAATATAAATTTCACTTTAAGCACTACTTTACATGAATCCCGTAAATTGTGGTATGATGTGTGTTAATTTTTATTTATGTCAAAGTATTTCCTAATTTCCTTGTGATTTCTTATGACATTCATTATTTCAAGTTGTGTTGTTTAATTTCTACATTTTTTTTTATTTTAGAAAGAGAGAGAGAAGGTGTGAGCAAGGGAGAGGGGCAGAGGGAGAGAAGAGAGAGGAGAGAGGAGGAGAGAGGCTCCATGCTCAGTGAGTATCTCAATGTGGGGTGTGATCTCACAACCTGGGATCATGACCTGACCCGAAATCAAGAGTCAGATGCTCAACCAATTGAGCCATAAAGGCACCCTATTTCTGCATACTTTCAATTTACCAAACTTCTTCCCACTATTAATTTCTAATTTCACTCCATTGTGATCACAAACTGTACTTTGTATAGTGTTAACCGTTTAAAATTATTATTAAGGTGTTTTAATTGCTTAGCATGTGGCATATATGTAATTAGGTCCAGGTGGTAGGTTTCATCTTATTTAATTTTTGTCTATTTATTCTATTATTGAAAGTAGTATATTGAAATTTCTTACTATTGTTGTCTATTTATCACTTAATTTGGTCAGTTTTTGACTCATGCATGTATTTTTGAGGGTCTCTTATTAAGTGCATATACATATATAATTGATATATCTTCCTGATGGATTTATTTCTTTATCATTATAAAATCTAATTTTGGAAAATGTTTTGTTTTAAAGCTAGTTGTGTGATATTAGTATAGTCACCCCAGTTTTCTTGTGGTTGCTGTTTGCATGATTTTTCCATTCTTTTACTTTTAACTTATTTGTCCCTTTGAGTATAAATTTCTTCTGTAGACAGCATTTTGATGAATATTGCTTTTTATTTATTTTTTTAAAGTTTATTTCTTTTGAGAGAGTTCACAGGAGGGGCAGAGAGAGAAAGAGAGAAAGAGAATCCTAAGCAGGTTCTGCAGTATTAGTGCAGAGCCTGATGCAGGGCTTGAACTCAAGAACCATGAGATCATGACCTGAGCCAAAATCAAGAGTGAGTTGCTTAATCTACTGAACCACCCAAGCACCCCATGAATGTTGTTTCTTATACCCAGTTTTACAATCTCTATCCTAGATTGGATTGTTTACTCTATTTACATTTAATGTTATTATTGATAGAATTGTATTTACATCTGCCACATTCCTTTTTGTTTTATATACATCTCAAGTCTTTTTGTTATTCTTTTCCTACTTTACAGCTTCCTTTTTCATTAAGTTAAAATTTTTAGTGTAACATTTTTATTCCTTTGATATTTTCACTATAGATTTTTATTTATTTTCTTAGTGGTTACTGTAGGTGCATTATATACTCTTATCAAAATTTACTTCACATTTATATTAACTTAATTCCAGTGTAATACAGATATGTTACTTCACTATAACTCTATTCCTTCTTTTTTTGTACAATTATTGTTATACATCTTACACCTGTATATGTTAGGAAACCAAAAATGTATAGTTATAATTATTACTTAATATAATTTTATGTCTACTATGTAGAAACTGAGGAAAGAAAGGTGAACAAGTATGTCTGTAGAGCTTGCTATAGTGACATTCTTATTTTCCATTTCTTGTTGTCTTCAACTGTTCCTGTGGTTTCAAGTTACCACATGGTATTGTTTACTTAACTTAATACAAGTGTCCTCCTACCCGCGTCATTTGTACTATTATTGTCAAATATACTACATTTCTATATGTAAATAAGACCAACAATAAAATTACTCAAGATTACTTTATACAATCACTTTAAAAATCAGTTAAGATTTTTGACAAGGGGAAGAAATGTATTTTTATATAGTCTTTTATAATAATATAATTACTTTTACTGGTACTCTTTGCTTTTTCTGTGGATTTGAATTGCTGCCTGGACTAATTTGCTGTCAGCTTGAAGGACTCTTTTTCATACTTCTTGTAAGGTGTATTTACAAGCAATGAATTCTCTCAGGTTTTGTTTCTCTGGGAATGTCTTTATTTCACTTTTATTATTTTTTCATAAGATAAATATTACACAACATAATTCGCCATTCTAACCATTTTAAATTGTAGAATTCATTATCTTTTAGTACATTCACAGTGTTGTGCAGGTATCTATACTATCTAACTCCAGAATATTTCCATCATCCCAGAAGAAAACCCCAAGACTTTTAAGCATTCTCTCTTCATTCTATTGTCTCCTAGTCCCTAGAAACCATTAATTTTCTTTCTGCCTCTATGAGTTTGACTATTATGGATATTTTATATAAATGTAATAGTATAATATGTGGCCTTTTGTGCCTGGCTTGTAACTCATTTACTATTCTTTGCCCAGCCTCATGAAGTTCCACTTTATGTATGTGCAACTTAATATACAGCAACAGACTCAAGGGAAACTCTAAAAAAAATTTTGGAGAATGATTTTTTGCACTAATCCCTCATTTCTGGTATTATTCCCCACAAATTTCAGCCACTTTCACCTCCCAAAATTTCAACTCTTTCTTGTCAACTCAGGAAGGGAAACTTGCTCACCTTCCCTGTGCCACCATCCATAAGGTATCTTTCATCAAAACCCAAAGCAATCTTACAGCTCACCCTGATTGCTTTGCTTCTCTCAGGGACCACACCATTTGTCCTGCCAGTTGTCCAGAGGATGAAAACAATTGTAGTTGTTTGATATATTTGCCCAGTTATGTGGTTCTTCAAGATAGGAGGATATGCCCAATTCCAGTCTGCCCATAATCTTTGCCATTTGGTTTATTTTAGCATATTTTGTACAATTCTAGAACAGGTTGTTTATAGATTCCCTTCATCCCATGTGAAGTCCTATTGGAAAAGGAACCAGCAAGTCACCCATATGTCTACTTAACCCACAGGAAAATTCACCCATGTTTGGCACAGCAAAGGTAGGAGTACAATGTATCTCTGTCTTCACCTTGCCATCTCTTTTGGATCAACCAGATAAGCCATGATCTAACCGAGGATTGTACACCAGTATTCCCTTTTCACAGACCTCTGTCTTTATGTGATCCTCTTAGAAATACCACCTCCACTTGGTTTAAAAGAGGGAATAATCTATGCCCTTTCTTTCATCCATGAAAAAGTTAGAGAATTGACTTGCACCTTGTGCCAACCCTGGAGTCAGAGCATCTTACTTAAAATTCTATATCCGTTTTTTATTGTGTGACTTTGGGCAAGCAATTTAATCTCTGTACTTCTTAGTTTCCTATTAATAGTATTATAAATATTAATTTATAATAAGCATATGTAAAGTGCTTACAAGAATTGCTGGTACATAAGTATTATGTAAGTGTGAAGTATCATTGGTGGCATTGTTATAATGAACAACACTGACCTCTAAACAAAGTCAATGGTTTCCACATTTCTTTATATCTTACCCTTACCTGTCTCCTTGCACTGAGTTGGGGAGAGGGAAGGCTGGGGTGATTGTTGTGGGTAGTAGAGCTGGCTTAGAAATGCTTTTTGGCAAGCTCTTATGAAGGTATCTGGTCCTAATTGTTGGAGTTTCTTTTTATGACACATAATGCCTCTTTGTCCTCACCTGTGAGTGCCATGAGTCAGTACTAAGGAAACAAGTGAAATCTAACTAAATATCTTACCTTGCTTGCATTGCATGCAGTTTCATACCAGCTTTTACTTAGAAATGGAGATATATTCCATGAGATGTTCAGAAGATCAACTAAAGATGTTCTTATCTAGTGAGATTGTTGGTGGGTGAGATAAAATAATTCAGGGTAGTGATATGATCATATCTGTTGCTTGGAATCACTATTCTATTAGAAAGTAAAAAGCTGTAGGTCAAAGAGACCAGTAAATGTTGTGGATGTCCAGGAGTTATGGCTGTTTTCATAAGGGGGTGGCACTAGAGCCAGAGTGAGAACTGGAAGGATTCCCAAAATCCTTACGAGGTAATCACTGAGACCTGTCATTTATTGGAGCACTTGGTATTTTTCAGTCATATACTAAATGGTTTATATAAATTATATCATTTAATTTTGACAACTTTATGAAGTATTAGCCTCATTTTATAGATGAGGCACGAGGAAGTTTTAATATCCAAGTTTTATATTCAAGGTTATACAACAGGTAAGCAAATGCAATTAATTCAAACCCAGATCTGTTAAAAGCTATGCTTCTTACAACAATGCTAAAATCTTCAGCATCTGGATCCTTCCAGCCATTTGAAAACCATGAGTCTAACCATCTGTATGAAAAGGTGTTCACAGAAGATTCAGGGACTCCCCACCCCACCAATTAATCTTATGCCTCTATCACAACTTACCATTTCTTAATAACTGTGACAATACTCCACTTTTTTTAAGACCTCTTTCTTTTAAGTATTTTCTGGAACTATTAATATCAATCTTGTTTGTGGCAACTTTGCATTCATAATGAGCTAAGGTCTTCCTTAAAAAAAAAAAGCTTTAAGAACACATTCCTCTTTCTGTTGCATATATTTCAAATTAACATATCAACAACAACGAATCCACTTAGATTAGTGCCAAAATCCTTAGCAACAAAAAATTCAGTGTGATAAGTGACTAAATGTGACCAGTTTCTGTCACTGCATCTAATTCTCCAGTGTGGCTGAATGAGGTCTAAGAAAACATAAATAGGATGGCAATGTCTGGGAGAAATGAAAAACTATTTGATTCTGAATAAGACTATTGAGGAAAGGTGGGATCTTTTGAATACAAGAAATAAAGAAAACTGCATAGTACAAACTGAGAGAGAGGGAATGATATTGAGATCAAACTAGTAAAGTTTTATGACTGATTTTTGAGCTCTGGAAATCTAAGGGCAAGGTGCTGTTGGATTATGGCCTTAGTAGTTCACCTAATGAAAGGGCCTCACATGCCGAGCTCCTCAGAAGGGTAGCATCCAGCTGCCCTGTATGTTTTAAACTTCCAACAATGTGTCTGCCTGGAGGGTCTATATTTATCTTCTGACTCAGCAGCAGAAACAGGTGTCCTGGTTCTTTTTTCCCTCCTATCTTGAGTCTTTTTCCAAATGTATTTATTGTTATTGTATTTCTGATTAATAAAAGAATACAATAAGTTGATGGAAAAATGGAAAAGTAGGAAATTATCAGAATAAAAGTAAAAAAATGCCGTCTCAATCATTACTTTCTTTCCTAATTTACTCTACCCCCTACAATTTGGTTTTAAGAATTGAACAGAAAGGTAAATGTGGCTATTAGTGACTGGTGGGGAGGTGGTCAAGGGAAAACTGCTACCTTTCTGTTGTAGTTTAGAAGAGGATGAGTAATCTCTCTCAACACAACCCTAAAAAGTAACAATGGTTAATACGACTCTAGGAAGCTGCAGCCCTTCTCTGGTAATCAGAGAAAGGCAAATTCCAACCATAGAGAGACAGGGCCACTTTTGACCTCTGAAATTAGTGATGACAAAAATGAATGACAGGTCCTTGGTGTGGTGGGGAGGTGGGACATTGGTAAGTCGGTCCACTTCTGCAACACAGCTTGTGGGAGGGGAAAGTGGGGACCAGAGTTGGATGACATAATCCTCACATGACCAGGAGCTGCCGCGAAGTCCTTATATTCACCGGCTTCTTTCTCCTCTGGGTCCCAGTTCCTTACTGTCCTGTAGGCGTTTGTGCTTGTGGCCAAGAGAAGGAGGACTTAAATTCCTTAAATCTCAGAAGGTTGGTTTGAGGGAACCGCTGGGACCCGTGGGGGTGGTAGTGGCTGAATCCAGTGACTGGAATAGGTCCAGGCTCGCTTTTCCCCAAACCCCTGCAAACTCGTTGGGAGATTATTGTATTTTTTGAAAGGACAGGGTGGGGGAATAGGTGGAAGCCTCCTGAGAAACAGCCACAGACTTAGTGATAGCTTAGAAATAATCGGCTTCTCAGATTGGTAAGCTTTCTGTTTATCCTCCTCTTTCTCCACTTCCGTTGAGGAAATGAGTTGTGGACTGTTGTGTGGAGAAAGGCTAGAATCCTGGGGTGGAGGCGGAAATTTACACATAATTTGAAAATATTTTCTCCCATTCAATGCCTCCCTGAGGGCCATGGGAGGGGGCGGGGGTGCCGAGGGGACAGCCGCCCTCGCAAGGACTAAGCCAGAGGTTGAGGGGTGGGGGGGTGGGGACAGAGATCCAGAGGAAGGGATAAGAATAGGAGGGGAACCAGGAGGTAGAAAATTTTGGGCGACAATGGTTATGAAGATCCCGGACTCAAGATAATAACGAGTGTTTTGTCTCTGGGGCTGGTGGATCCACAGAGAGCTCCCTCCTCTCCTCCCCCTTCCTTTCTGTCTGCAGGTCCACAGGTCTGCGTTCACTGACATCTGGAGGCAAGAAAAAGAGGAAACTATCCTTAATCTTCATAGGTCAGTGTCGGGGGAGGCACTTAGCCCGGGGTCTCTGAGGGTGGGAATTGGGAAGGGCAAGATCTGGGTAAAATTTGCGGCCTCACAGCTCAACTCTCGGTGCGTTCCTTTTCTCCCGCCGGTGGGAGAGGCCATTAGCCTTGTCTGCTGGGGAAATGGTGGGTTGCCGGGAGAGGGGGAAGGAGGAAGAGTGGTAGGGGGTGTGGGATAGGAAGGGGAGGCATCTCAAACTTCAAAGGGCTGGACCTGTGTGGCCTGAGTGGGAAATTAGGCCAGTACGTTGTTCAAAGAGAAACTGACAAACCTGAAATCAAAAGAAACGAGGCATTTTGCTCTATATTTTCTCCCCGGACTTAAGCTGGAAACATCATGCAAAAACCCTGTAAAGAAAATGAAGGAAAGCCCAAGTGCAGCGTGCCAAAGAGAGAGGAAGAACGCCCCTATGGAGAATTTGAACGTCAGCAAACAGAAGGGAATTTTAGGCAAAGGCTGCTTCAGTCTCTCGAGGAATTTAAAGAGGACATAGATTATAGGCATTTTAAGGATGAAGAAATGACAAGGGCGGGAGATGAGATGGAAAGGTGTTTGGAAGAGATAAGGGGTCTGGGAAAGAAATTTAGGGTTCTGCATTCTAACCATAGGCATTCTCGGGACCGTCCTTATCCCATTTAATGCATTTCTCTGCTGAATTCAATTATTTTATGTTACTAATATTACCACCATTGGTTTCTTTTTGTCTGCATGTTCTTGCTAAATATTGCTACCATTTTACTCCTATCCTTCAATGTTCCTTTGATTTGCATATGACTCCTGCTTCCAACATCTCATCTTTTGACCCAATTTCACTCATTTAATAAGGATGTTTCATTCATATGCATGGGAAGATGCTCACTGTATACTGTAAAGTGAAAATAATAAGTTGCCAAACAGTGTGTGTATGTGTATATATACACACATATATATGCACATGCACACTTTATATGTACATTTATATATGACATAACGCAAAAGAAAAAGTTAGAATTATTATACACCGAAAGGTTAACAGTGAATTTCTGCGTGATATGTATTTTATTTCTTTTTTGCTTATCTGCATCTTCTCATTTTCCAAAAAAAAAATGAATATATGTGCATATGTGCGTGTATTATTTGTTTCACAAAGAACTAAAATAAACAGACACAATAAAAACTTGTCAATCACCTTTGAAGGGCAGTAAAACACTTAAAAATCTCTTGATAAGAACTATAAAAAAGAAATATAAACTTCAAATTACCTTTGGACCTCTTAGCCAGAGGAATAAAACTGGCAATTATTACAGATATACTAGCTTAGACTCAGTCTTTTCATGGGGAAAATATTTGCCTCACAGAGCTGCTGTAAGGAAGAAATGAGGCAACTCTGAGCTGGGCCAAGTAGACTCAGTCCTACCTGTGCATACAGAACTCCAACCCACTACAGAACATCAGTTATTGGAGGGAGGTCCCTTGCATGACTTACGTGTGCTCAGGAACGAGTTCACTAGTAGGCAGGGCATTGGGGGCTTCCATGCCAGTCGTCTGCTGTTAAACCCCACTCCTCCCCTGGGTTCTGCCATGCCTGGTGGGCACTGCAACCTCTTCTGCTGGGTCCTTTACTCTCTGCTGGCCCTCACTGCTCCTGACACATTGGAGTGCTTGGGTGCCAAATCCCACTCAATTTCCTGGAGTCCTTACTGGGTTGAACCTCCATTCTTTTCTGAAGCCTGTCTGCTTTATAGTGACTCAACACAGGTGAGACTGCCCTAGGATTGCTTGAGCCACAGTGTCTTGCAGAGTTTTTAGCAAAACAGCCCCTTTTGTTTTTAATTCCAGGACCCTTCCTCTAACTAGGAGTCAGACATGATGAGGTCATTTGAGGAGTAGGACCAAGGTACAAGTTTGAATAAAAAAAGTGCTGTAGTCAGAGTTGCTGCCTTACCTCTAAACACTAAGGTTTTATCTTCCTTCTCTTGTGAGATGATCTCTCCATGAAGGCTCCTGGCAGGCCTGTCCTACTGGTTCAGAAGACTCTCGGAGGACATGTATAAATTGCACAAAACAATGCAGGAAATATATCTAAGAAAGCAATCCTCATCTTTCTATAACTTCCCTTTCTGAAACATATGTAAAAATTCTTTAAAAGACTAATATATATATGATATATATAATATATATAACATATATATACATATATAGAAATATATGTATATACACTTTTTAGTGTATATATGTACATGTATGTATGGTATATATTTTTAGTACATGTGTAAGTATATATATATATATATATATATATATATTTAGTCTTACAAAGGATGTATATGAACACACACATATATACACTTATATATATATGCATATATAAATGTATGTATACATATGTATACATATACACAGTTAGGCATTATTTCTTAATTGGACTTCTTGAATTTTGCATCTCAATATATTTCATTACACTCTTGATTAGTTACTTACATATAGTGAGCATTTAATAAACGTTTGCTTAATTAGAATCTAGTGTTCTTGGCCCAGTTTCACTTCTGATTGCATAAAATTGACAATAATCTATTTCTGTGCAAACTATAACTTTCGTTTTCAAATAGGACCTAACAGGAAAGGGATTATTTCCCAAATCAGTCTATAAAATTATTGTAACAGGGCACAACTGACGTCTCAAACAGATCTTTACATTATAATCATCTGGAGTGCTTACTCATGCTCTTACATACACTCTGAATCAGAATTTCTGCATTTGGCCCTGACCCTCCATTTTGGGTTTCCCATGAAATCATTGTCTCCATTATTGCTTCATAAACTCTCACTACAGACACTGTTTCAGCCAAGAGCAGTGCAGAACAGGTCTCCTTATAATCAAAGAGCCAAATGGTTTATATTTCATAATTAAGGGCTCCTGAAGGTCAAAATGGTGTTTATAATAGCCTGAAAATTGTGTATCTACCAAGTAAATCTATGTGAACAGTAAACATTTATCCTTGGTAAGAGGAAAAGAAAAAGAAAAAGAAAACAACAAATTGTTATCCACCTATAAAATAAGCAAATGTTTGTTTCCAATACTCAATTTTTTTTCAAAATGTAGGGATTCTGATACTCAATGAGAGAGTAAATTGCTACATCCATAGTTTTTGTTTCTATTCACAATAAGTACCAAAAGCTGTACATTTTGCATATACCATGACTGAACAATTCTACTGTAGGGAAATAGTCATAGTGGTGAGCAAATGTTTAGCTATACACGTTTTTATTTGAAGATTTTACATATTTTCAAGGATTCTTTAAACCTAAGAATCAAGTACATGTACTGTCCAATCAAAAGGAAATGAACATAGACTCCTATTCACCAAGTACACAAAAATACATCCCACATGGATTAAAGATGAAAATGTAAAGAACAAGGAGCATTGGATTGCTCAGCCAGTGGAGCATGTGACTCTTCATCTGGGGTTTGTGAGTTTGAGCCCCACATTGCGTATAGAGATTACTTAAAAATAATTTTTTTTAAAAAACGAAAGAAAATGTGAAGAATAAGAATAATACATTGCAATGCAAATTAACTAAAAATGTATAATCTTGTGATGTCATTATCTTCTTAGTCATGAAAAAAATTCCAGAATTATGAAGGAAAAAATATAAAAGGTCCAAATACAAGAAATAGGCTGTGAGAAAGTATTTTCAATACCATGACAGACAATGGGAAAATATCTCTATAACCCCGATAGCTTTTTCAAATGGAAAAGAAAAAGGTAAACAAACCAATACAAATATGTACATACCATATGATCCAGCACTTCCACTTCGTTGTATTACCATAGAGATATATGTACACACATGCACAGGAAAGCATAGATAGATGTTTATTTTGTCACTGTTTGTAAGTGCCAATATTATAGAAATAGCCTAGGTCATCAAAAGGGAAAGGTCAAATAAACAGTGGTCTATTTATGCCAAGAAAACTACACAGAAGTTAAAAAGAATGAGATTCTTATATTGAAGCATCTTCAGGAATATTGTTAAGTAAAGACATTACATACTTTCATGCTGTTATTGTCACAAATAATATTGTCACAAATAATGAATTACCTAGTCCATTTTAATATACTGCTTTAACCATACTTCCAATTTAAGTCTTCTCCTTACAATTAAACACTTAACAGTTTGATGGATCTCCATCTAGAAATTAATGTATTTTTGTTTTTTATTTTAATTAAATTTTACATTATGACTTTCAGGAGTCCTTAATTAGGAATCATAAGACATTATAAGGAGACTCCTTTTGCACAACTCAGCTGAAACAGGATATATGGTGAGTGTGCATATTAACATAGCTTTATAATTATTGTTTTGTGCATTTGTCTTTTATGTCATATAGGGAAAAAAGAAGAGTTATAAACCAAATATGAAAAAAAACTATTTGCTTTTATATTTACCTGTGTAGTTACCTTTACTGTTGTTGTTTATTTCTTTATATGACTTTAAGTTAGTTGTGTCTCTTTCTCAGCGTGAAAGTCTTATGGGAGTTTTCAGACGTCTGTAAACACAAATACAGATGAATCTATTTTCTATAGTATGAATGTAGCTTGTGTTATTAAAATCATTCCCCTATTACTCAAAATTTAAGTTATTTCTATGCTTTGCCTACTAAAAACAATTCTGTCTGCAATGAACATGTTTGCACATATATTCAAATTATTGGTGCTTATATTTCTATGGAATGGTTTCTGGAAAGTAAAAATGTACATGATCTTTACATTTTCCAGCCTCCCTTGCACATATGTTGGGGCCATCAAATGTAACATAAGACACTTCTAAGGCTTTTAAACAATTCAGAGTGATCTCTCCATCTCCTTTCAGTAACCTTGGAAACCATGTGTGCCATCTGGAACACATGACTGTGAGATGAATGCAGGCTGGATACCTGAATAATCAATGAAGCGAGCCATGCAGGAGAACCAATAACTCTCATTAAACTATGACAGGAATGAGTAATAAACTGCTTTAAAACCACTGAGATAGCCTAGTTCATCTTAATATACTGCTCTACCCACACCTCCAATTTCAATCCCCCTCCCACAATTAAACACTGATCAGTTTGATGGATATCCATCTAGAAATTTATATATTTCTGTTTTGCATTTTATAAAGTTTATTTATTTATTTTGAAACAGAGAAAGAGCGTGCATGCATTTGAGTGGGGGATGGGCAGAGAGAGGAGAGAGAGAATCCCAAGCAGGCTCTGTGCTGTTAGCACAGAGTCCAACTGTGGGGCCAATTCCACAAACCCTGAGATCATGACCTGAGCTGAAACCCTGAGTCAGAGGATTAACTGACTGAGCCACCCAGGCATCCCCTGTTTTGCATTTTCATTAAATATTATAACATTACATCTACTGTCCTATTGTTTTTACTTAACAATATTCCTGGAGATGCTTCAATATAAGAATCTCATTTTTTAAATTACTGTGTAGTTTTCTAAGTATAGATAGACCACAGTTTATTTGACTTTTTCCTTTTGTTGACTTAAACTATTTCTAGTATTTTGGTTCTTAGAAGCAATGCCATAAAAAGTATCTATTTATGTTTTCCTGTGCACATCTGTGCATATATCTCTATGATGATATAAAGCAGTGAAAGTGCTGGATCATATGGTATGTGCGTATTTTACTGGTTTGTTTACCTACCAGAATGTATACCATAAACATATCCATCACCTCCAAAGTCTTGATGAGTATTGATCCAAAAATCCTCAAAGAAATACTAGCAAACTAAGCCAGCAGAATATTAAAATATTTACTTCATGAAGAATTGAGGTTAACCCACGAAATTCAAGGGTGATTCAACATATGAAAATAAATTAATGTAATATATATTAAATTAATATAAGAAAGGAAAACACATTATTGTATCAATTGATACAAAAAAGAAGCATTTAGCAAACTCCAATACCCTTTCATGATAAAAACAGTCCATAAACTAGGAACATAAGCAGACTGTGTCAACATAATAAAGGGAATTTATGAAAAATTCAATGCTAGTTTATATTCAATAGTGAAATATTAAAAGTTTTCCATGTAAGATCACAAATAAGTCAAGGATGTTTGCTTTCACAAGTTTTGTACTGGAAGTCCCAGCCAGAGAAATTAAGCAAGAAAAAAAAAATAATTGAATCCAAACTGGAAATAAAGAAGCAGAAATTATCTTTATTTGTCAATGACATGGTCTTATATATAGAACATCCCAGGGGCGCCTGGGTGGCTAGGTCGGTTAAGCACCCTCCTTCAGTTTAGGTCATGATCTCACGGTTTGTGAGTTTGAGCCCTGCATTGGGCTCTCTGCTGACAGCTCAGAGCCTGGAGCCTGCTTTGGATTTTCCGTCTCCTTCTCTCTCTACCCCTCCCCCACTTGTGCTCTGTCACTCTCTGTCTCTCAAAAATAAATAAACGTAAAACTTTCAAAAAAATCCAAATAATATGCAAGAAGCCTACCGGGACTCATAAATGAATGTGGTAAATTGCAGGATACAAGATCAGCCATCCCAAATTGGTTGTATTTCTATACATTAGCAATGAGCAATCCAACAATGAAATTACAAAAACAATTCTATGTACAAAAGCATGAAGCATAATACATACTCATATAATAAATTTAACCAAGGTATCTCAAGATTTGTACACTGAAAAATGACAAAATTGATAAAAGTAATTAAATAAGACCCAAATAAATGGAAAGATGCCACATGTTCATGGATTGGAAGACTCAGTATTTGTTAAGATGGTAATAATTCCCAGAGCAATCAAAAAATTCAATGCAATCCCTATCAAAATAAGAAAAGTTTATTTTCCAGAAATGGAAAAGATGAGAATAAAATTCATATGGAATTGCAAGAAATCCCAAATAGACCCCAAAAAATCTCAAAAAAAGGTAGGAAGACTCATACTTTCTTATTTTAATACCCTGCAGGGGCACCTGGGTGGCTCAGTCAGTTAAGTGTTCGACCCTTGGTTTTGGCTCAGGTCATGATTTCATGGTTCATGAGTTTGAGCCCCACTGTCAGCACAGAGCCTGCTTGGGATTCTCTCCCTTCCTCTCTGCCCCTCCCTTGCTTGTTCTCTTTCTCTCTCTCTCTCTCTCTCTCTCAAAACTAAATTTAATAAAAAATAAAAAATAACACCCTACAAATTTATAGTCATCAAAACAGTGTACTACTGGCATAAGGATAGACATTTAGATCAATGGAATAGAACTGAGAGTCCAGAAATAAGCCCATGCGTCCATTGTCAATTAATTTTGGACAAGGGCGACAAGTCCATTCAATGGGAGAAAGAAACAACAGTGATGAGACAACTGAATATCCATATGCACAAGAATGAGATTAGACCTACCTCATTTTATCTCAAAAATAAACTCAAAATGGATTAAAGACACAAATATAAGAGCTAAAACCATAAAATGTTTGGAAGAAGACTAGGAATAAATCTTCATGACCTTGTATTTGGCAATGGATTCTTAAAAATGACACCTAAAGCATCAAACATACACACACACACACACACACACACACAGTAGATAAATTAATTGGACTTCATCAAGATTAAAAACCTAATGCACCAGATGACACTTTCAAGGAAGTGAAAAAACATCCTACAAAATGGGAGAAATGTTCATAAATCATGTATCTGATAAGGGTCTAGTATCCAAAATATATAATGGGCTGCAATTCAACAACAAAAAGACAAACAACCCAACTAAAAAATCAGCAAAGGACTTTAATAGACTTTTCCCGCCAAAAAGATACACAGTTAGCTCAAAGTAACACAGAAATATGTTCAAAATTATTAGTCATTAGGTAAATGCAAATCAAAGCCACAGTGAGATTCTTCTTTAAACTCACTAAGATGGCTCTAATCCATTAAAATAAAAATAATGTGTTGGTGAGGACATGGAGAAATTGTAACCCTTATGAATTGCTGGTGGGGATGTAAAATGGCACAGCCATTTTAATTTAAAATTTAATTTAAAATAGGTTTTCAAATAATGTGTATACACAAATGTTTATAGAAGCACTATTAACAACAGCCTGAAGGTGGAAACAACCCAAATGTCCATTAACTGATGAGCTGATAAACAAAATGTAGTACATTCATAAAATGAAATATTATTCAGCCCTAAAAAAGGAATGAAGTACCGATAACTTGCTATTTTCAAGGTACATTTTTCAAGGAGTGAACCTTGAAAAAATTATGCTAAGTGAAAGAAACCAAACGTGAAAGGTCACCTATTGGATGATTCTATATATGTCAAATGTCAGAATAGGTAAATCCAATAAAGACAAAAAAACAAATTAGTGGTTTCCAGGGCTGGGAAAGGGCAGAAGAGGGAGTAACTGTTTAATTGGTAAAGGGCAAACTTTGGGGGGTAATAAAACGTTTTAGAACCAGATAGAAGTGAACAATGTGAATATAGTAAATTCCACTTAGAATAGTTCATTTTATTTTATGTGAATTTCTCCTCAATACAAAATTAAACATATTTTAATTATTATAAATATTTCCAAATTTTGCTCCTAAGAGGTTGTAACCAATTAACAGTTGCATCAAAAATGCATGAGAGTCTCTGCTCCTCCTCACCATCACCAGGACTGTGATAAAAACTTTTTTGGTCTCTAGTCTTTCAGACTAACTCAGCTCATGAAGACTGGCCCTTTCTCTAAACTTTTTTTTGTTCTTTACCTTTTAGTCCACAATCATCTTCTAAATATGTTCGTGTCAAAGGGTTTTAACCTACCTTGCCAAAACATCATTTCCTACAGGTCAGTTGTATCCTCTTAAACCTAGCTCGGCACTAGAAAAATAGTGGATGCTTTCCATTTGTGTTTTTTTATATTTATACCCATGGAGTTATACCTGTGTTGAAGATATTATTCTAACTTTACTGAGAAAAAAAAACTGAGAGTCAAAATTTTTATGTAACACATTTTAACACTGGAGTGTGTCAAACCTGATATTCTAGCTCCAATTTACTTATTGTTCTATATGTCCTCCTTATGAATTGATGACACTTACTTACCAATGTCTATACATTCACGTTTTGATGGCCATTCTATGTTGTGCATATATGGAGGTTCACTTAATGACAATCCCTGGTGAGGATGAGGATGGCAACGAACTCTTGTCCCTCAGACTGAGAAGTCTAGGTCCAGGAGCTGCATGGACTGACTATTGTCCAAGTCAGCATAGTATAGAATAACACAAAATTTAAATATTTGTTTAGCTTTTTCTGCTGAATTTGAAAGGCAATCTTTATCATATTCTAAAAACCACGTTGTCCTAGATCTGTGTCAAACTTCAAATACTATTCATTAGTTATTTTCTCTATTCTCAGGGAACCACATTTAAAATTTTATTAATTTATCTCGCAGTACAAGTTTGCTTCTATTATTTATTTCCATCAATTTTTGGCCCCTTTTGAGTATTTATTTATTTATTTATTTATAATTTACATCAAAGTTAGCATGTAGTGCAATAATGTTTTCAGGAGTAGATTCCAGTTATTCATCCCCTATGTATAACACCCAGTGCTCATCACAACAAGTGTCTTCCTTAATGCCCCTTACCCATTTAGCCCATCTCCCAACCCACAAACCCTCCAGCAACCCTCAGTTGGTTCTCTGTATTTAAGAGTCTTTTATGTTTTGTCCCCCAACCTGGTTTCATATTATTTTTGCTTCCTTTCCCTTATGTTCATCTGTTTTGCATCTTAAATTCCAAATATGAGTGAAGTCATATGATATCTGTGTTTCTCTGACTGACTTATTTTGCTTAGCATAATACCCTCTAGTTCCATCCACGTTGTTGCAAATGGCAAGATTTCTTTCTTTTTGACTTCCAAGTAATACTCCATTGTATATGTATGTGTATCTTCTTTCTCCATTCATCTTTCTATGGACATTTGGGCTCTTTCCATACTTTGGCTATTGTTGATGGCACTGCTATAAACATTGGGGTGCATGTGTCCCTTCATAACAGCACACCTGTGTCCTTTGGATACATACCTACTAGTGCAATTGCTGGTTCATAGGGTAGTTCTATTTTTAACTTTTGAGGAAACCTCCATGTTTTCTATAGTGGCTGCACCAGTGTGCTTTCCCACCAGCAGTGCAAAAGAGATCCTCTTTCTCCACATCATCACCAACATCTCTTGTTGACTGAGTTGTTAATTTTAGTCATTCTGACTGGTGTGACATGTTATCTCTTTGTGGTTTTAACTTATATTTCCCTGATGATGAGTGATATTCAGCATTTTTTCATGTGTCTGTTAGCCATCTGGATGTCTTCTACGGTAAAGTGTCTATTCATGTCTTTTGTGCATTTCTTCACTGGATTATTTGTTTTTTGGGATGTTGAGTTTGATAAGTTTTTCATAAATTTTGGATACTAACCCTTTATCTGATATGTCATTTGCAAATATCTTCTCCCATTCTATTGGTTGCCTTTTAGCTTTGATGATTGTTTCCTTCACTGTGCAGAAGCTTGTTATTTTGATGAGGTCCCAATAGTTCATTTTTGGTTTTGTTTCCCTTGCCTCCAGAGACGTGTTGAGTAAGATGTTGCTGTGGCCGAGGCCAAAGAGTGCCTGCTTTTTCCTCTAGGATTTTGATAGCTTCCTGTCTTACGTTTAGGTCTTTCATCCATTTTGATTTGATGTTTGTAGGCATAAGAAAATGGTCCAGGTTCATTTTTCTGCATGTCACTGTCCAATTTTCCCAACACCATTTGCTGAAGAGACTGTCTTTATTCCATTGGGTATTCTTTCCTGCTTTGTCAAAGATTAGTTGGCCATACGTTTATGGGTCCATTTCTGAGTTCTCTATTCTGTTCCATTGATATGAGTGTCTGTTTTTGTGCCAGTACCATACACTCTTGATGATTACAGCTTTGTAATACAGCTTAAAGTCCAGGATTGTGATGCTTCTAGCTTTAGTTTTCTTTTTCAAGATTGCTTTGGCTATTCGGGGTCTTTTCTGTTTCCATACAAATTTTAGGATTATTTGTTCTAGCTCTGTGAAGAATGCTGGTGTTATTTTGATAGGGATTGCATTGAATATGTAGACTGCTTTGGGTAGTATTGACATTGTAACAATATTTGTTCTTCCTATCCATGAGCATGGGATATTTTTTCCAATTTTTTTTGTGTCTTCTTCAATTTCTTTCATAACCTTTCTATAGATTTCGGTGTATAGATTTTCCACCTCTTTGGTTAGGTTTCTTCCTAGGTATATTATGGGTTTTGGTGCAATTGTAAATGAGATCGATTCCTTGACTTCTTTTTCTGTTGCTTTATTGTTGGTGTATAGGAATGCAACCAATTTCTGTGTGTTGATTTTATATCCGACAACTTTGCTGAATTCATGTATCAGTTCTAGCAGGTTTTTGGTGGAATCTTTTGGATTTTCCATATACAGTATCATGCCATCTGTGAAGAGGGAAAGTTTGGCTTCCTCCTTGCCGATTTGGATGCTTTTCATTCTTTTTTGTTGTCTGATTGCTGAGGCTAGGATTTCCAATGCTATCTTGAATAACAATGGCAAGAGTGGACATCCTTGTCGTGTTCCTGACCTTAGGGGGAAAGCTCTCAGTTTTTCCCCACTGAGGATATTAGCTGTGGGTCTTTTGTATATGGCTTTATGATCTTGAGGTTTGATCCTTCTATCCCTACTTCCTTTATCATGAAAGGATGCTGTATTTTGTCAAATGCTTTCTCTATTGAGAGAATTATGTGGTTCTTGCCCTTTATTTTATTGGTGTGTTGTATCACATTGATTGTTTTGCAGATATTGAACTAACCCTGCATCACAAGTATAAATCCCACTTGGTCATGGTGAATAATTCTTTTAATGTATTGTTGGATTTGGTTGGCTAGTATCTTGTTGAGGATTTTTGCATCTATTTTCATCAGGAAATTGTTCTGTAGTTCTCCTTTATCATGGGGTCTTTGTCTGGTTTTTGAATCAATGTAATGCTGGTTTCATAGAATGAGTTTGGAAGTTTTTCTTTCATTTCTATTTTTTTTGGAACAACTTCAAAATAATAGGTGTTAACTATTCTTTAAATGTTTGGTAGAATACCCCTGGAAAGCCATCTGGCCCCGGACTCTTGTGTTGAGGGAGATTTTTGATTACTAATCTGATTTCCTTACTGGTTATGGGTCTGTTCAAATTTTCTATTTCTTCTTGTTTCAGTTTTGGTACTTTATATGTTTCTAGGAATTTGTCCGTTTCTCTCAGATTGCCCAATTTATTGGCATATAATTGTTCATAATATTCTATTATTATTGTTTGTATTTCTGCAGTGTTGGTTGTGATCTCTCCTCTTTTGTTCTTGATTTTATTTATTTGGGTCCTTTGCTTTTTATTTTTGATCAAACTGGCTAGTGGTTTATTAATTTTGTTAATTCTTTCAAAGAACCAGCTCCTTGTTTCATTGATCTGTTCTACTGTTTTGTTTCTGTTTTTTTTTTTTTTTTTAATTTCGATAGTATTCATTTCTGCTCTAATCTTTAGTAGTTCCTGTCTTCCACTGATTTGGGGTTTTATTTGCTGTTTTCTGTCCAGCTCTTTATTTAAGCTGTGAGGTTAGTTTGTGTATCTGAGACCTTTCTTCCTTCTTTAGGAAAGCCTGGGTTGCTATATACTTCCCTATTATGACTGTCTTTGCTGTGTCCCAGAGGTTTCGGGCTGTGGTGTTACCATTTTCATTGACTTCCATGTACTTTTAATTTCCTTTTTAATTTCGTGGTTAGCCCATTCATTCTTTAGTAGGAGGTACTTTAGTCTATAAGTGTTTGTTGCTTTCCAATTTTTTTTCTTGTGGTTGATTTCAAGTTTCATAGCATTGTAGTCTGAAATATGCAAGGTATGATCTTGATCTGTTTGTACTTGTTGAGGGTGATTTGTGTCCCAGTATGTGATCTATTCTGGAGAATGCTCCATGTTCACTCATGAAGAATGTGTATTCTGCTGTTTTAATATGGAATCTTGTGAATACATCTGTTAAGTCCTTCCAGTCCAGTGTGTCATTCAAAGCCATTGTTTCCTTGTTGATTTTCTGTTTAGATTATCTATCCATTACTGTAAGTGGTGTGTTGAAGTCCCCTACCATTATGATATTATTATGAATGAGTTTCTGTATGTTTGTGATCAATTGATTTATATATTTGGGTGTCTCACTTTGGGGGCATAGATGTTTACAATTGTTAGGTCTTCTTGGTGGATAGACCCCTCAATTATGATGTAATGCCCTTCTTCATCTCTTGTTACAGTGTTTATTTTAAAATCTAGACTGTCTGATAACAGTATGGCTACTCTGGCTTTCTTTTGGCAATAATTACCATGATAGATGGTTCTCCATCTAGGTACTTTCAATCTGAAGGTGACTATAAGTCTCAAATAGGTCTCTTGCAAAAGGCATATAGATGGATCTTTTTTCTTATCCATTCTGGTACCCTATGTCTTTTGTTTGGAACATTTAGTCCATTGACATATAGAGTGAGTACTGAAAGATATGAACTTATTGCCATTGTGTTGCCTGTAGAGTTGGAATTTCTGGTGGTGTTCTCTCGTCCTTTCTAGTCTTTTTTGCTTTTGGTCTTTTTTGTTTTGTTTCATCTTTTCTCCCCTCAGAGATTCTCCCATTAAAAGTCTTGCGGGGCTGGTTTAGAGGTCATGAACTCCTTTAGTTTTTTTTGTCTAGGAAACTTTTTATCTCTTCTATTTTGAGTGACAGCCTTGCTGGATAAAGAATTATTGGCTGCATATTTTTCTGATTCAGCACATTGAATATATCATGCCATTCCTTTCTGGCCTGCCAAGATTCTGTGGATAGGTCTGCTGCAAATCTGATCTGTCTTTCCTTGTAGGTTAAGAACTTTTTTCTTCCCTTGCTTTTTTCATGATTCTTCCCTTGTCTGTGTATTTTGTGAATTTGC
The DNA here is from genome assembly GCF_023721935.1 of Panthera uncia. Taxonomy (NCBI): domain Eukaryota; kingdom Metazoa; phylum Chordata; class Mammalia; order Carnivora; family Felidae; genus Panthera; species Panthera uncia. The sequence continues at coordinate 79,607,338 of NC_064817.1, forward strand.
CTATGATATGCCTTGCTGATGGTCGGTTTTTGTTGAATCTTATGGAAGTTCTTTGTGCTTCCTGGGTTTTGATGTCTGTGTCTTTCCCCATGTTAGGAAAGTTTTCCACTATGATTTGCTCACATAAACCTTCTATAGCTTTTTCTCTCTCTTCATCTTAGGGGACCCCTATGACTTGGATGTTATTCCTTTAATGAGTCACTGAGTTCTCTAATTCTTGTATCATGCTCTTTTGCCTTTGTTTCCCTTTTATTCTCCTTCATTAAATTTATATTTTAATTACAGTCAGTTAGCATGCAGTGTTATATAAGTTTCAGGTGTACAATAAAGTGATTCAATAAGTCTTTTAAAAATTGTTTTTAAATGTTTATTTATTTTTGAGAAAGAGAGAGAGAGAGAGAGAGAGAGAGAGAGAATGAAGCATAGCATAGCATAGCATGAGGGACAGAGCGAGAGGGAGACACAGAATCCGAAGAAGGCCTCAGGCTCTGAGCTGTCAGCACAGAGCCTGACACAGGGTTCAAAACCACAAACTGTGAGATCATGTCCAAAGTCAGAAGCTCAACTGACTGAGCCACCCAGGTGCCCCAGTGATTCAATAAGTCTACATACATTACTTAGTGCTCATTATGATAAGTGTACTCTTAAATCCCCTTCACCTATTTCACCCACCCAACACCCATCTCTCCTCTGGTAGCCATCAATTTGTTCTCTATACTTAAGAGTCTGTTTTTGGTTTATCCCTTTGCCCTTTGTTTTGTTTCCTAAATTCCAGATATAAGGGAAATCATATGGTATTTGTCTTTCTCTGACTCACTTATTTCACTTAGTATTATACTGTCCAGCTACATCTATGTTGCTGCTAATGGCAAGATTTCATTCTTTTTAATGGCTGACACTATTCCACTGTGTGTGTGTGTGTGTGTGTGTGTGTACCACATCTTCCTTAATCATGTATCTATCGATTGACATGTGGACTGCTTTCATAATTTGGCTATTGTAAATAGTGCTGGAATAAACATAGGGGTGCATATGTCTTTTCAAATTAGTGTTTTCATCCCATTTGGGTAAATACTCAGTAGTGGAATTACTGGATAATATGTTGTTTTAATTTGTAAAGTTTTCAGGAAGCTCCATATTGTTTTCCACAATGGCTGTAATAATATGCATTCACACCAACAGTGCAAGAGGATTCCTTCTTCTCCAAATCCTTACCAACACTTGTTGTTTCTTATGTTGTTGATTTTAGCCATCCAGGTTGTCTACCAGTCATTTGGTGTGTGGTGGTATCTCACTGTGGGTTTTTTTAATGTTTATTTTGAGAGAGAGAGAAAGAGTACAAGTGGTGGAGAGGTAAAGAGGGAGGAAGAGAGACACAGGGAGAGAGAATCTCAAGTAGGCTCCACACTGTCAGTGCAGAGCCTGACATGGGGCTCAATCTCACAATTGTGAGATCATGACTGAGCTGAAATCATGAGTCAGATGTTTAAGTGGCTGAGCCACCCATGTGCCCCTTATTGTGGCCTTGATTTGCATTTTTCTGATGATCAGTGATGTTGATCATCTTTTCATGTGTCTGTTGGCCACCTGGATGTTTTCTTTGGAGAAATGCCTGTTCTTGTCTTCTGCCCATTTTCAACTGGATTGTTTTTGTGGTGTTGAGTTGTATAAGTTCTTTATATATTTTGGATACTAACACTTTATCAGATTTGCAAATATCTTCTCCCATTAGGTAGGTTGTCTTTTATAGTTTTGTTGATTGTTTCCTTTGCTGTGCAGAAGCTTTTCATTTTGATATAGTCCCAAAAGTTTATTTTGATTTTGTTTCCCTTGCCTGAGGAGAAACACCTAGAAAAATGTTGCTGTGGCCGATGTCAGAGAAATTACTGCCTGTGCTCTCTTCTAGGATTTTAATGGTTTTGAGTCTCACATCTAGATTTTTAATGCATTTTGAGTTTATTTTTGTGTATGGTGTAAGAGAGTGGTCCAGTTTTTTGTTTTTTTGTTTTTTTTTTTTTTTTTTGCATGTAGCTGTCCGGTTTTTCCAGCACCATTTGTTGAAGAGACTGTCTTTTTCCCATTGCATATTGTTTCCTTCTTTGTTAAAGATTAATTGGCCATATAATCATGGATCTATTTCTGGGATTTCTATTCTATTCAATTGATCTACATGTCTATTTTTGTGCCAGTACCTTACTGTTTTGAATACCACAACTTTGTAGTAGAACTTGAAATCTGGGACTGTAATACCTCTAGTTTTGTTCTTCTTTTTTAGGATTGCTTTGCCTATTCAAGGTCTTCTCTAGTTCCATAAAAATGTTAAGATTATTTGTTCTAGTTCTGTGAAAATGCTGTTGAGATTTTGATAGTAATTTCATTAAATCTGCAGATTGTTTTGGGTAGTATGGGCATTTTTACAATATTTCTTCTTCCAATCTATAAGCATGGAATGTCTTTCAATTTTTTTTCTTATTTAAAAAAATGTTTATTTATTTTTGAGATAGAGAGACAGAGACAGAGAGACAGAGAGACAGAGAGACAGCGAGACAGAGAGACAGAGTATGAGCCAGGGAAAGACAGAGAGAGAGGGAGACACAGAATCCGAAGAAGGGTCCAGACTCTGAGTTGTTAGCATAGAACCCAACGCAGGGCTTGAACTCACAAACTGTGAGATCATGACCTAAGCTGAAGTCAGATTCTTAACCAACCGAGCTACCCAGGCACCCCAATGTCTTTCTCTTTGTGCCATATTTAATTTATTTCACCAATGTTTTATAGTTTTCAGAATACATTTCTTTCACTTCCTGGTTAATTTTATTCCCAGATATTTTATTATTTTTGTTGCAATTGTAAGTGGGATTGTTTTCTTAATTTCTCTTTCTGCTGCTTCATTATTAGCATGTAGAAACACAATGGATTTCTGTACACTGATTTTGTATCCATTCATATTGAACCTTACTGAATTCATCTATCAGTTGTAGTAGTTTTTTTTTTGAGTCTTTAGGGTTTTGTTTATTTAGTATCGTGTTATCTGCAAATAGTGAACATTTTACTTCTTTCTTACCAAATTTGGATGCCTTTTATTACTTTTTCTTCTATGATTGCTGTGACATAGGTACGATGTTGAATAAAAGTGGTGAGAATGGACATCTTTTCTTGTTCCTGACCATAGAAGAAAAACTCTCAGTTTTTCCCCATTGAGTATGATGTTTACTGTGGGTTTTCATATATGGCTTTTATTATTTTGTGGACTTATTATGTTATGGTGCAATTATATGCTCATATTTTCAATGCACAAAAATAAATATATGTATGTTGTTATAGAAATGTAGTACTGCATATGTTAACTTTCAATTTACTTTAAAAATATTTATTTATTTTGAGAAAAAGATTGAGCACATGTGAGGGAGGGGGAATGACAGAAGGAGAGAATCCCAAACAAGTTCCTCACTGTCAGTGTAGAGCCTGACACAGAGCTCAATCTCACAAACCATGAGATCATGACCTGAACCAAAAATCAAAAGTTGGACATTTAACTGACTGAGCCACCCAAGCGCCCCTCAATTTACCTTTTTTATTTTTATGTATGTATAATATAATGGTTACTTCCATTTCTAAATGGTACATACCATTGTTGTAGTTTGAATTGTTTTAACGGAATCATGAAATTTGTCTTCTTTATCCTCTATTGCAACTAGATGGAAAAATGTTTGGCTCATGAGAGTGTGCACACACATGTGTGAATGTGCATGTGTTTGTGCATGTGCTTGGATGCATGTCTGCTATTGCCTAGAACAATCCTCTCTTTCTGTTCCTTCATTGCTGCTTTTCACTTGTTGTGTCTCTTTGTACATTGAAGTCCAAGTCAAAGGATTGAAGCTAGGTATCCAGATCTATAAACTTTGGCATTGTAAGTCATTGCGACTAGCATTAAATACTTCCTAGGATGAGTACCTAAGAATGGGGTTTACAGGCTGAAGGGAATGCATATTTTAAATACTTAGCAATTGCTTAAATATGTACTTTCCAGAAAGGTTGACCAGTTCAGGTTCCATGACGTGGAAATAAGTGAGAAAGACCATGGGGTTAAGTGCAGAACATGTTGAAAAGTACTTACATTGAGCCTGCTTTAAGGAGATAACAACCGTCAAAAGACTTACCCCCCACCCCCCACCCCCAAGGAGGAACAAAGGTACTTCTAGCAAGGCAGCATGAGATAGGCCAGGGTGATTGTAAGGACACAGGATTTAGGTTCAGTCTGATTGTTCTCTCTTCTTTCCCTTCATTTAGGTTCTTCTCACTCTCTGAGGCTCTTGTCAAGGTCTTTTTTCCTCCTTGAAGTTTTCTCTGATTATTTTGTGCTAACTGGCCATTGCCATCTCTGAGTTCCTAATGGCCTAGCAGTACACCCTTTCCTTTAGATTCGTCCAAATAGTCTCTTATGAAGGAGGTTCTGCCTTTTCAGTTATCTCATCTATTTTACCCTTAGTGTGAACCCACAAGGAATGTGGCTCACTCTCAGGATAAACTTGGAGAAGAGGCACAAGCGGGTTTGGGATTTGGGCTTCAGGTCTTTGGAGCAGTATATCCTAGGGTCTTAGGTGTGTAGAGTGTGGTCTAGATGGAAATGAGTGAAGACTCCAAGTAGACATAATTTGGCCCATTGATTCTTCACTACCTGGAATAAAGAATCCAGAGGAGGGCCAGATGCTGACTTTTTGAAAGTGGGGCTTTGGGCTAAGACTTTTTCTGCTCAGAATCTAAGGAAATAATGTCTTTGGAAATACTGCTTAAATTCTTTAGTTTTATATGTATATAAAACTTTAGTGTTATATATATATTATTACATAAAATAATAATGAAAATATCTTCCTTGTGGTTTTGGGAGTATAACATCAGATAATGGGGGCATTAGCTGGGTGGCTTAGTTGGTTGAGTGTCTCACTCTTGATTTTGGCTCAGGTCACGATTCCAGGGTTGTGAGATCAAGCCCCACATTGGGCTGAGCATGCAGCCTGCATAAGATTCTTTCTTTCCTTCTGCTCTCTCCCTCTCTCCAAAAAAAGGGGAGAAATTGGAATAGTATCTATAGTATCTACCTCATGACCTACACATATATGTCACCTCAAAAGTTTTCATGTTTAAAAAAAATTATAGCTGTTATGAGCAATTGACATTTATTGAGCATACTAGCATATACAGAAAGCTGCTATTGATTGTCTAGCCAACAAAAATTATTTTGTCAGCATTCTAAACAGTACATGCTCTACTACAGAGTATTTTTTTCCAGAGGTCTGGCCCAGTGCACCAGGCAGGGAGCTTACACATGAGTGGGGCAAGACAGTGTGCTAGAAGTAAATAAGTATATGTTTTACCTGTATCCTGTCCATGTTTCATTCACTGGCATACCTCATAGATATCACAAGTTTAGTCCAATACTGCAATAAAGCAAATGGAATTTTTGTTTTTTCAGTGAATATAGCAGTTATGTTTACACTCTAGTGTAGTACAAGTGTGCAATAGTATTATGTCTAAAAATATGTACACATCTAATTAAAATACTTCATTGTTAAAAATTGCTAACAATCATCTTTCTTTTCAGTGATTCTTTTTTTTTTTTTTTTTTTTTTGCTAGAGGAGGATCTTGCTTCAATGTTGGTGGCTGCTGATTTAACAGGGTAATGGTTGCTGAAGTTTGGAGCGGCTGTGGTAATTTTTTTAAAAAAGTAGGCTCCACACCCAGCATGGGGCCCAACACAGCCCTTGAACTCATGACCCCAAGCTCAAGACCTGATATGAGATCAAAAGTTGTATGTTTAACCTACTGAGCCGCCAAGATGCTCCAGCTGTGTTAATTTCGTAAAAGGTAGCAATTAGAAGTTTGCCACATTGAATGACTTTTTCTCTTATGAGCAATTTCTCTGTAGCATGGAATAACATTTTACCCACAGTAGAACTTCTTTCAAAATTAGAGTCAATCCTCTCAAACCCTGCTGTTGCTTTATCAAGTCAGTTTATGTAATATTCTAAATCTTTTATTTCCATTTCAACAATCTTCACAGCATCTTCATCAGAAGTAGATTACATCTCAAGAAACCAACTTTCTTTGTTCATCTATAAGAAGTAACACTTGATCCATTAAAGTTTTATCATGAGATTGCAGCAATCCAGTACTATTCAGGATCCACCTCTAATTATAGTTCTCTTGCTACTTCCACCACATATGCAGTTAGTTCCTCCACTGACGTCTCAAAGTCATCCATGAGGGTTGGAATCAAGTTCTTCCAAACTCCTGTTAGTGTTGATATTTTGACCTCTCCCATGAATCACAAATGTTCTTAATGGCATCTAGAATGCTGAATCTAGCTCTCTAGCTATGAAAGTATTAGATGGCATCTTCTTCCAATAGAAACCTATTTTGTCTGGATTGGAAATCTGTTCTTCAGCATAGCCATATTCATTAATTATCTTATCTAGATCTTCTGCATAACTATCTTACCTAGATCTTCTGCATAACTTGCTGCAGCTTCTACAACAGCACTTGTTCTTTCACCTTGTACTCATGTTATGGAGACAGCTTGTTTCCTTAAACCTCATAAACCAATCTCTGCCAGCTTTAGACTTTTCTTCTGCAGCTTCCTCACCTCTCCCAGCCTTCATAGAATTGAAAAGACAGGGTTTTGCTCTGGATTGGACTATCTTAAGGGAATGTTGCTGCTGATTAGATCTTCTATCCAGACCTCTAAAACTTTCTTCATATTAGCAGTAAGACTGTTTCACTTTCTTATCATTCACTTGCTCATTGTAGCAACCTTTTTAATTTCCTTCAAGAGTTTTTCATTTACATTTACAACTTGACTAATTGATGCAAAAAGCCTATCTTTCAGCCTGTCTTGACTTTCAACATGCCTTCCTTACTAACCTTAATCATATCTCACTTTTGATTTAAAATGAGATTTATAACTCTTTCTTTCACTTGAACATGTAAAGACCATTGTAGGATTATTAATTGGCCTAATTTCAATGTTGTTATGTCTCAGGGAATAGGAATTCCGGAGGCTGGGGAGAGAGATAGGGAATGGTTGTTTGGTGGAGTAGTCAGAACACACATACATTTATCAATTAATTTTTCCTTCTTATATGGGTACAGTTTGTAGCCCCCTAAAATGATTACAATAATAACATCAAAGATTTCTGATTACATTTCAACATGACAAATATAATAATAATGAAAAAGCTTGAAATACTACAAAAATTATGAAATGTGACACAGAGACACAAAGTGAGGAAATTCTATTGAAAAATGGACCTGATAGACTTGTTCAGTGGAAAGTTGCCACAAACCTTCAATTTATAAAGAATGCAATGCCTGCAAAGTTCAATAAAGTAAAGCACAACAAAACAAGGTATGCCTGTACCATATTAGAGCTAGTAGCATAAAGAGGGGCTGGTTGAAGATCCAGAATCATAACAAAACTTCTTTTTTTCTATCGCTACAAATACCTGCATATTTTTTTTTTTACTAGAATGACCCCACTACAAAAATGCAATATCCCTGCTTATACCACACACACACACACACACACACACACACCTTTGATGAAATTTTAGGTGATCTATAAACTTCAGTGAGTTGCCAAGTTTAGGTTAATTAATCTGGTCAGCATCTGAGAGTTATTTTGGAAACTGGCCTCAGTCTGGTGGAGGGGCTCCCGGGGAGATGGTTTGGTAGGTGACAACATTGAAGTAAGGCTAGGTTCCTCCTAGGTTTCTAGAAATGTGGAATTCTGGAGTAAAAGACCCAGCAGACTGTACCCCATAATCCAGGTGGGATACAATACACAGGATCTTGGGCAGTTTTGACCTGGGCACCATGAATAATAAAAGCAGAGAACAGACAGCTCTGGCAGGGATGGGGGCAGAGCGGTAGGTAGTATAGAGCTTTCCTGGTAATTGGGGAATGGTGAACTCTAGTCACAAGGTGGTGGTGATGCCAATTATAGCCCCATGAATTGGAGGACAGTTTAAAGGCAGTGAACTAGGGTGGGTGTAGATGATGGGGGCAGTATGGTACATGTCCCAGATCAGAAGGATTTAGTATTTTAAAAACCTGAAAACTTTTATTTTGTATGTAGCCTATCAAACATACTTTGTGCTTGATGCAAATTAGTACAATGAAGGTAACGTTACTTGTTTCTCTTGAAACGAATAATTTTATTTGGGAAATGTGTATTTTTCCTACCTTCAATATTTTCTTTCATCCTTTTTATTAAATTTAGAAAGAAACAAAAAAAACAACATTAAAAAGAAAAAGCCTTTGATTCTATTCAACCCATCTTGACACACTGCTCTGTATTAATTTCATGCATGCCCAAAGCCCAGGCAAAATAAATATCAGTGAATGTTGAGAAAAGGGGTGGACTTAGGAGGTCAATGTCTGGGAAGCAAAGGAACGAAAGAGAAAATTTGTCAAAAAAGATGTGCCAATGGCCAATAACCCCGAGAGAAATTATAGCCCCTCTCTGGTAAACAGAGAAAGGAAAATGAATGCCATAGGGAGGGGCACTAAGAAATAAGCACAAATTAATAAAGTAACCAAGAGTGGGCTAATGGTCACAAAAGAATACAAACAAAGCTTTAGTCAACAGATTGAATGTTAGGAGAAACAACATAGTCACAACAGATTTTCAGATCATGTCAATTTTATAATTTTTTTAAATTTTGGTAATATATATAAACATATAAATTTCCATTTAAGCCATTTTTAAGTATACAAATCAGTGACATTATTTTCTTTCACAATTTTGTGCAACCATCACTCCTATCTATTTCTGAAACTATTTCATGAACCCAAGCAGGAACTGTACCCATTAAGCAATAATTCCCATTTTCCCCTCCCCCAATCCTGTAATCTCCAATCTACCATCTGTTTCTATTAATTTGCCTATTTTAGATATCTTATATAGGTTGAATCATACAGTATTGCCTTTTGTTTCTGGATTACTGCATTTAGCATATTTTTTGAAGATTCATCCATGTTTGTAGCATGTTTCAGAACTTCATTTTTGTAGGCAAATATTATTCTAATGTATGTATGTATATATCACATTTTGTTTATACATTCATCTGTTGATGGGAATTTGGATTGTTTCCATCTCTTTCCTATTGTGAATAAGACTGCAATTAATATTCATGTACACATATATGTCTGTGTCCCTGTGTTCAATTTTCTTCGGTGTATATCTAGGAATGGAAATGCTTGGCCATATGGTAATACTATATTTAACTTTTGAAGTAACTGCCAAACTGTTTTTCCATGGCAGCTTCACCATTTTACATTCCTACCAGCAATATACAAATATTCCAATTATCCACACATCTTTGTCAATACTTGTTATTTTCCGTTTTTATTATACTTCTTTTCCATTTTTTATTATACCTATATCTAGCAGTGTGTGGGTGTGAAGTGGTATCTCATTGTGCCTTCACTTTGCATTTTGCTAATGATAAAAGATGTTGGACACATTTTCATGTACTTCTTGGTCATTAAGTATCTTCTTTGGAGACTTAAGTCCTTGCACCATTTTAAATTTGCTTGTTTGTCTTCTTGATGATTTGTAAGAGGTTTTTTTTAAATATTTTAAACATTAAAACATTCAATTGTGGTCAGAAAAGATATTCTGTATTCCTCTAATTTTTTTCAAATGCATTGATATTTTTATTGTGCCTAAATTATGTTCCATACTGGAGCATGTTCCATGTGCACTGAAGAATAATGTTTATTCTTCTGTTGTTGTGTAGCATGTTCTATATATATATCTGTTAGGTCTAGTTGGTTTATAATATTGTTCGAGTCCTCCATCTTTACTGGTCAGTTGTCTAGATATTTTATCCATTATTGAAACTGGGGTATTGAATTCTCCAAGTATTATTCTAGAACTACTTGTTTATTTCTTCAATTCTGTCATGTGTGCTTCACATATTCTTGGGATCTTTCATTTCCTACATATATGTTTTTAATTGTTATATTTTTTGATGAATTTAACTTTTTAGAAATACATAATACTTTTATTTTGTCACTTGTAACATGTTTTTAAACTTAAAATATAATAATATAGATACTACAGCTCTTTTGCTAACTATTCACATGAAATATGTTTTACCATCCTTTCACTTTCAATTTATATGTGACTTTGGATCTAAAGTGAGTTTCTTTTTTTAAGTTTATTTATTAATTTTGAAAGAGAGAGAGAGCCCACAAGTAAGGGAGGGGCAGAGAAAGAGGAAGAGAGAGAATCCCAAGCAGGCTCCTCTCTGTCAGCATGGAGCCTGATGTGGAGCTTGAACTCTCCACAAACCATGGGAGTGTTACCTGGTCCGAAATCAGGAGTCTGATGCTTAATCAACTGAGCCACGCAGGTGCCCCTTGAGTTTCTTATAGACAGCATATAATTAGATCATGAATTTTGTCCATTATGCCAATCTCTTCACCTTTTGATTGGAGAGTTTAATCTATTTACCTTTCAAATAATGACTAATAAGGAAGGGCTTACTGCTACCATTTTTTCCTGTATGTCTTAACCTTTATTTTGGTCCTCATTTCCTCCATTATTTCTTCCTTTCTGTTTAGTTGATTTTTGGTAGTAAGCTATTTTTTCCCCTTCTCATTTTTTTGTGTCTAATTTTAGATATTTGTGGTTACCACAGAGGTTACATTGAATATACCAAATCTGTAACAATCCAGTTTGAATTTATATCACCTTGATTTCAATAGTGTACAAAATCTCTGCTCCTATAGAACTCTACCTCTTTTATGTTTTGTCACAAATTACATATTTACCAATGTGTATCTAATAACATATATTCATAATTATTTTATGCATGTTTCTTTTTTATATCAAGCAGGCAGTAAAAAGTGAGTTATAAACCAAAAATACAATACTGGCTTATATATTTGCCCATAATTTACCTTTACCAGAGATCTTTATTTCTTCATATGATATTGAGTTACCATTTGATGTCCTTTCATTTGATGAACACCTTTTACTATTTCCTGTGGGGCAGGTTTCTTGGTAACAAACTCCCCCAGTTTTTGTTTTTCTGAGTATGTCTTAATTTTTCCCTCACTTTAAAAGGAGAGTTGTACCTGATATAGAATTTATGGTTTACTGTTTCTGTTTAATTTTAGCACTTTAAATATGTCATTGCACTACCTTCTGATCTCCATGGTTTCTGGTGAGAAATTACATGATAATCTTATTGAGTATCTTTAACTTGTGAGAAGTCACTATTCTTGTTGCCTTCAAGATTCTCCTTGCCCCTCAACTGTTCAATTTTTTGTCTTCGTGTAGATCTCTTTTTGTCTATCCCACTTGGACTTGTTGAGCTTCTTTGATGTGTAGATTTGTTTTTCATCAAATGTTGTAGTTTTGGCCATTATTTATATTTCATCTTGAGTCCGTTTCAGTAGTTTGTGTTTTATATGTATGTGTACATTTAATCTGTTATTGACTTTGTTGGCATATAGTTGTTTATAATAGTCCCTTATAACGCACTTTCATTTCAGTAAAGTTGATAGTGTTGTCCCCTCTTTTATTCTTGATTTTAGTAATTTGTCTTTTCTCTTTTCTTCAATCTAGTTAGAGTTTGTCAATTTCATTCCTCAAAGAAATAATTTCTGGTACTTTTAATTTTCTCTATATTTTCTCTAATGTATTTCACTAATTTTTTTTTCTGTAATTGTTATGATATTCTGCCTTTAGGTTGTTTTCAGATTAATTTGCTCTTCTTTTTCTAGAGTTTTGTTTGTTTGTTTTTGTTTGTTTTAGAAAATTGAGTTTTCAGCCTTTCTTTCTTTCTTTTTTCTTTCTTTCTTCCTTCTTTTCTTTCTTTCTTTAAGTAAGCTTTATGCCAAATGTTGAGCTTGAGCTCACAACCCTGAGATCAAGAGTCACATTCTCTTCTGACTAAGCCAGCCAGGTGTCCATAGCCATTATTTCTTTGATTACTTTTCTACCCTTTTCTCTTTCCTTTTCTTCAGGTACTCTCATTGCACATATGTTGGTATGCTTAAAGGTGTCTTACATTTTTTTGTCTCTGATCATTTTTCTTCATTCCTTTTTATCTTTGTTATTCAGAATGCATAATGCCATTCTTCAGCTTCACTCATATTTTCTCTTTTTTTTGTTTTTTTTGTTTTTATTTATTTTTATTTATTTATTTTTAATATATGAAATTTACTGTCAAATTGGTTTCCATACAACACCCAGTGCTCATCCCAAAAGGTGCCCTCCTCAATACCCATCACCCACCCTGCCCTCCCTCCCACCCCCCATCAACCCTCAGTTTGTTCTCAGTTTTTAACAGTCTCTTATGCTTTGGCTCTCTCCCACTCTAACCTCTTTTTTTTTTTTCCTTCCCCTCCCCCATGGGTTTCTGTTAAATTTCTCAGGATCCACATAAGTTCACTCATATTTTCTTATTTCAGTTGAAATCTGTTGAACACCTCCAATGAATTTTTCATTTTCATTATTATATTTTTCAAATCCAACGTTTCTATTTTGTTTTTTTTATTTTTAAAATCTTTATTATATTTTCTATTTCATAATATACTGTCTTCATATCTTCCATCACTTCATTAAGCATGATTTCTTTTAGTGTTGGAAGATATTTATAATTTGAAATCTTTGTATGTTCAGTCTGACATGAGGACCTTCTCACAGGCAGTTTGTGTTGCTTTCGCTTTCCTATGTATGGGTCTCATATTCCTCTTTGTTTGCATTGACAATGACACTCTTATTGACCAAAGTTAATCAGGCTCTTTTGAGCCCTCTTCTTGTTAGGCCTTGTCCTTGGACTATCAAGATTAGTTTTAGCAAAGAATCCTATTGATTCTAGTTTTAGCAATAATCCTGATAAGCTAGTTTAGCAAGAATCCTTCCACCCTTGAAATTTAATTAAGTTCTTCCTCCACCCTTGATATCTAATCAAGTTTCTCTTAGTAATTTTAATTCAATGACTTTTTTCCCTGTCAATTGATAATAAAAATCCCCTGCTGGGAGTTAAGAAGGGAGAGTAATAGGGGGTCCCTATGCTTGCCTCATCCCTTGAACAGAGCTAATAAAATATTAAATCATTCTGAACATTCAAAGAATTGATCTGAAAACTGAAAGAACAAACTGCACAACTAGAAGTTGAAAAGAGGCCATATTGTGGAAGGTAGGAGGCGTGGAGCCATGATATAGGGGAGAAAAGAATTGCCAGTGCTGCAGAGGGGAAGTCTCCTGATCACAGAGTGGATAGAAATAGAGTAAGAGAGGGGGAGAGAACAATGTGCAGGGGATTACACAAGAAAAACACTTTCTTAAAACCATTGACTGGAAAAATGAGAAGGGCTGATTATTGAAAGTTTTTTATAAACAAGGGAGCTCAAAGTCAGAAGCTTTAGAGGTCTGTGACATCGCTGGGGTAGAGCCTTATGGGCATAGTGGTACTCCTGTGAAGAAGGAAGGCAGAAGCCAGGGAGTGGGCAGCATGATCTGATGATCCCCTGGGTTGAGGAAAGGCAGTTCCTCTTCTTGGAGTGCATTTGGGAGAGCGGACACTGCTTCTCAGGTGCAAAGAGCCAGCAGGTGCCATTGAGCTGTCCTGTTCATTAGCATAGGTGCAGAAGCACCTGCTGAGGGGAGCTAAAACGGACACTGGCTTTTTGCTCTCCTCTACCGTAAACCCCAAGCCCCCGTGTGTTCATGCAACTGCCCTTCTGAGACAAACTGGCACCAGCCAGAGTGTGGCAAAACCCTCCCCCAGAGGATCAGCAAGGGTCCACATTGCACCAGGTCCCTAAAATTTGGAGATTTGAAGCCAAACCAGAATGTATGAGATTAAACACAGGAGCACTGTGCCACTGAGTGGGCAGATGGCTTGGCCACAGATAGGGTGTAGGCAGGGATCTGAGGTATCCTTAGGTCACATAAGGGGAGATTGTTTGATCTTATGTGAAGGCTTTCTGAAGAGCAGTGGGTGCAAACTTTCCTCTCCTGGGATGAGGGAGAAGGCTGATGCCAATTTTATTCCCTGCCAATCAGCACAGACCCTCAGACTTCAGTGAGCAGCATAGCACCCACAGTGGAGGCTTGAGCCACTTACAATAAGCCCCGCCTCCTTGCACTGCCTAGGTGTTTTTTTTTTAATACAGCAAGTGTGCCTGAGAACAGAGCAAAAGTAGGCTCCTCCCCCAGAAATCCACCACAAACCTCCCATATTCACCAAGTCTATTGACCATAGAGTTCTGCAAAACTTCAGGTCTAGTGGGAATTGAATCTAGCCCTTTTTTAAATATGAAACATATTGTCAAATTGGTTTCCATACAACACCCAGTGCTCATCCCAACAGGAGCCCTCCTCAATGCCCATCACCCACCCTCCCCTCTCTCCAACTCCCCATCAACCTTCAGTTTATTCTCAGTTTTTAAGAGTCTCTTATGCTTTGGCTCTCTTCCTCTCTCTTTTTTTTTTCCTTCCCCTCCCCCATGGTCTTCTGTTAAGTTTCTCAGGATCCACATAAGAGTGAAAACATGGTATCTGTCTTTCTGTGATGACTTATTTCACTTAGCATAGCACTCTCCAGTTCCATCCAAGTTGCTACAAAAGGCCATATTTCATTCTTTCTCATTGCCAAGTAGTATTCCATTGTGTATATAAACCACAATTGCTTTATCCATTCATCAGTTGATGGACATTTAGGCTCTTTCCATAATTTGGCTATTGTTGAAAGTGCTGCTATAAACATTGAGGTACAAGTGCCCCTATGTATCAGCACTCCTGTATCCCTTGGGTAAATTCCTAGCAGTGCTATTGCTGGGTCATAGGGTAGATCTATTTTTAATTTTTTGAGGAGCCTCCACACTGTTTTCCAGAGTGGCTGCACCAGTTTGCATTGCTACCAACAGTGCAAGAGGGTTCCTGTTTCTCCACATCCTCTCAAGCATCTATAGTCTCCCCACATCCTCTCCAGCATCTATAGTCTCCTGATTTGTTCATTTTAACCTTTTTAAACAAGTAGACCAAAATAAGCCTAGTTAAAATACACTGGACAAGGTCTAAACACTCTCTACTGTAGGCGAGGTGAAACTCTGGGCTGATTTGAGGGAAAGAGCATCCAACACAACAGCCAAGTGTACACAGCATACACCAGAAACACTTCCTTAAGCTCCAAGTCCTGGTCAGTATATGTAATCTTCTTAATATACCCATTACTCTCAGGAGCATGTTTCTCAGGAAACATAATAGGCTTTCTAACACACAGAAAAGAGACACCTAGACCAAGACTGGAGAATCCATCCCAAAATGCCAAGATAGAGGAATTCATCACAAAGAAAGCACAGGGAAAGGTGATGGCCAGGGATCTAATCCAAACAGATATAAGTAATATGTCTGAATGAGAATTTAAAACAACAATCATCAGGGTACTAGTTGGGCTTGAGAGAAACATATAAGACACCAGGGAGTCCCTTAGCACAGAGATGAAAGACCTAGAAACTAGTCAGGCCAAAATAAAAAAAAATGGTATAACTGAAATTCTACAGTGGCTGTATGTAATGACCACAAGGATTGGAGAAACAGAGGAACTACGTGAGATAGATGAAATTATGGAAAATAATAAAACCAAGAAGCAGAAGGAAAGAAAAATATTAGATCATAAATGTAGACTTGGGGAATTCAGTGACTCCATAAAACTTAATAGCATTCATATCATAGGAGTTCCAGAAGAAGAGAGGGGAAAAGAGGCCAAAAGGTTTATTTCATCAAATTATGGATTAAAATTGCCCTAATCCGGGGAAGGAAAAAAACATCCAAATCCAGAAGGCACAGACAACTCCCATCAAAATCAACAAAAGCAGGCAAACACCAAGACATATTATAGTAAAATTTGCCAAATACAGAAAAGGAAAATACCCAGAGAGCAGTAAGGGAAAAGAAATCCCAAACTTACAAGAGAAGACAAATAAGATTAGCAGCAGACCTATCCACAGAAACTTGGCAGGCCGGAAAGGAGTGGAGTGATATAGTCAATATGATAAATGAGAAAAATATGCATCTAAGAATTCTTTATCCAGCAAGTCTTTCATTCAGAATAGAAGTAGAAATAGTTTACCAGAAAAACAAAAACTAAAGGAGCTTGTGATCACTAAACCAACCCTGCAAGAAATATTAAAGCAGACTCTTTGAGTGGGAAAGTAAGACCAAAAGCAACAAAGACTAGAAAAGAACAGAAAATCTCCAGAAACAATGACTTAACAAGTTATACAATGGCACTAAATTCATATTCATCAATAATCACTCAGAATGCAAATGGAATAAATGCTCTAATCAAAAGACATATTGTATCAGAGTGGATAAAAAAGCAAGACTCATGTATATACTGCCTACAAGATACTCATTTTAGACTTAAAGACACCAGCAGATTGAAAGTGAGGGGATGGAGAACAATTTATCATGCTAATGGACATCAATAGTAAGCCACAGTAGCCATAATTATATCACAAAAACTAAAATTTTAACTAAAGAGTGTAACAAATAATGAAGGGCACTATATCATAATAAAGAGGTCTATCCAACAATAAGATTTAACAATTGTAAATATTCATGCCCCCAAATTGGACCCACCCAAACATATAAAACAATTAATAACAAACATAAAGAAACTCACTGATAATAATACGATAATAGTAATGGACTTTAACACCCCACTTACAACAATGGACAGATTCTCTAAGCAGAAAACCAACAAGAAAACAATGGCTTTGAGTGACACACTGGACCAGATGGACTTAACAGATATATTTAGAACATTTCAGCCTAAAGCAGCAGAATACATATTCTATTCCAGTGCACATGGAACATTCTCCAGAATAAATCACATACTGGGTCAAAAATCAGGCCTCAACAAACACAAAAGTAATGAGATCATACCATGCATATTTTCTGACAACAATGCTATGAAACTTAAAGTCAATCACAAGAAAATATTTGCAAAGACCACAAATACATGGAGTATAAAGAACATATACTAAAGAATGAATGAGTTAAGCAGAAATTTAAAGATGAACTAAAGAAATACATGGAGGGGAATGATGGCAGCATAGGAGGACACTGGGCTCACCTCATCCTGCTGACCGCTTAGATTGCACACACATCTGCCTAAATATCCAGAAAACCACCAGAAGAATAGTAGAATGGACTCTCCAGAGCCAAGCATAGACAAGAAGCCCACAGAAGAGGGTAGGAGGGGCGGAAAGGTGGTGAGTGCTACAGGGACTGGAGGGAGGAAGCCAGGGCACTGAAGGGGGAGTCCACCCTGTAAGGCAGAGCCCCGAAGTCTGGCTTGCAAAAGTGGAGGGGCCTGACTCCGTGAGTTATGACAGCCAGTGGGATTTAACATCTGGAATGTTAAAAGTCAACAGCTATAAATGAGGTGAAAAATAAAATGCAGGAGGGCATAGCAGGGATTGAAGAGGCAGAGGAGAGAATAGGTGACTTAGAAGATAAAATTACGGAAACAGAAAAAGCTGAGAAAAAGAGAGATAAAAAAAATCCAAGAGTATGAGGTGAGAATTAGAGAACTAAGTGATGCAATCAAATGGAACAGTATTCGTATCATAGGAATTCCAGAAGCAGAAGAAGAGAGAGAAACGGACAGAAGGTGTACTTAAACAAATCATTGCTGAGAACTTCCCTGATCTGGGGAAGGAAAAAGGCATTGAAATCCAAGAGGCACAGAGAACACCCTTCAGACATAACTTGATCTTCTGCATGACATATCATAGTGAAACTGGCAAAATACAAGGATAAAAAGACAATTCTGAAAGCAGCTAGAGATAAACACACTATAACATACAAAGGGAGACCCATAAGAGTAAGGGCAGACCTATCTACTAGAACTTTGCAGGCAAGAAAGGAATGGCAGGAAATCTTCAATGTTTAGTGTGATGAACAGAAAAAATATGCAGCCGAGAATCCTTTATCCAGCAAGTCTGTCATTCAGAATACAAAGAGAGATAAAGGTTTTCCCAAACAAACAAAAACTGAAGGAATTCATCACCAGTAAACCAGCCTTACAAGAGATGCTAAAGGGGACTCTGTGAGTGAAATGTTGCAAGGACCACAAATCAGCAGAGACATCACTACAAGCACGAAACCTACAAGACATCACAATGACTCTAAACCCATATCTTTCCATGATAACACTGAATGTAAATGGACTAAATGCTCCAACCAAAAGACATAGGATTTCAGAATGGATAAAAAAACAAGACCCATCTCTTTGCTGTCTACAAGGGACTCATTTTAGACCTGAAGACACCTTCAGATTGAAAGTGAGGGGATGGAGAACTATCTATCATGCTACTGGAAATCACAAGAAAAGCTGGAGTAGCCATACTTATATCAGGCAAACTAGACTTTAAATTAAAGGCTGTACATAACAAGAGATGAAGAAGGGCATCATATAATAATTACAGGGTCTATCCATCGGGAAGAGCTAACAATTATAAATGTCTATGCACCAAATATGGAAGCCCCCAAATATACAAAACAATTAATCACAAACATAAGCAACCATATTGATAAGAGTGTGGTAATTGCAGGGGACTTTAATACTCCACTTACAACCATGGATAGATCATCTAGACACACGGTCAATACAGAAACAAGGGCCCTGAATGATACATTGGATCAGATGAACTTGACAGATATATTTAGAACTCTGCATCCCAAAGCAACAGAATATAGTTTCTCCTCGAGTGCACATGGAACATTCTCCAAGATAGATCACATACTATGTCACAAAACAGCCCTTGATAAGTAGAAAAGAATTGAGATCAGACCATGCACACTTTCAGACCACAATGCTATGAAGCTTGAAATCAACCACAGGAAAAAGTCTGGAAAACCTCCAAAAACATGGAGGTTAAAGAACACCCTACTATAGAATGAATGGGTCAACCAGACAATTAGAGAAGAAATTAACAAATACGTAGAAAGATATGACAATGAAAATAAAAAATCCAAATGCTTTGGGATGCAGTGAAGGCAGTCCTGAGAGGAAAATACTTTGCAATCCAGGCCTATCTCAAAAACAAGAAAAATCCCCAATACAAAATCTAACAGCACACCTAAAGGACATAGAAGCAGAACAGCAAAGACACCCCAAACCCAGCAGAAGAATAGTAATAATAAAGATCAGAGTAGAAATAAGCAATACAGAATAAAAAAAAAAAAACTGTAGAGAAGATCAATGAAGCCAAGAGTTGGTGTTTTGAAAAAAATAAACAAAATTGATACACCTGTATCCAGGCTTCTCAAAAAGGAAAGGGAGATGACCCAAATAGATAAAATCATGAGTGAGAATGGAATTATTACAACCAATCCCTTAGAAATATAAGCAATTATCAGGGAGTACTCTTAAAAATTATATGCCAACAGACTGGGCAACCTGGAAGAAATGGACAAATTCCTAAGCATCCACACACTTCCAAAACTCAAACAGGAAAAAATAGAAAACTTGAACAGACCCATAACTAGTGAAGAAATTGAATCAGTTATCAAAAATCTCCCAACACATAGAGTCGGGGACCAGATGGCTTCCCTGGGGAATGCTACCAGACATAAAGCAGAGATAACACTTATCCTTCTCAAGCTTTTGCAAAATTGAAAGGAAAGGAAAACTTCCAGACTCATTCTATGAAACCAGGATTCGTTTGATTCCCAAACCAGACAGAGTCCCAGCAAAAAAAAGAGAACAGGCCAATATCCCTGATGAATATGGATGCAAAAATTCTCAATAAGATATTAGAAAATCTAATTCAACAGCACATAAAAAGAATTCTTCACCATGATCAAGTGGGATTCATTCCTGGGCTGCAGACATGGTTCAACATTCGCAAATTAATCAATGTGACACATCACATTAATAAAAAAAAAGAGAAGAACCATATGATCCTGGCAATCGATGCAGAAAAAGCATTTGACAAAATTCAGCATTCTTTCTTAATAAAAACCCTCAAGAATGTCGGGATAGAAGGAACATACTTAAACATCATCAAAGCCATTTATGAAAACCCACAGCTATTATTATCCACAAAGGGGAAACTGAGAGTTTTCCCCTAGATACCAGGAATATGACAGGGATGTTCACTCTCACCATTGTTGTTTAACATATTGTCGGAAGTTCTAGCATCAGCAATCAGACAACAAAAGGAAATCAAAGGCATCAAAATTGGCAAAAATGAAGTTAAGCTTTCACTTTTTGCAGATGACATGATATTATACATGAAAAACCTGGTAGACTCCACCAAAAGTCTGCTAGAACTGATACATGAATTCAGCAAAGTTGCAGGATACAAAATTAAAGTAGAAAAATAAGTTGCATTCTTATACACTAATAATGAAGCAACAGAAAGACAAATAAATAAACTGATCCCAGTCACAATTGCACCAAGAAGCATAAAATACCTAGGAATAAGCCTAACCAAAGATGTAAAAGATCTGTATGCTGAAAACTATAAAAAAACTTATGAACAAAATTGAAGAAGATACAAAGAAATGGAAAACATTCCTTGCTCATGGATTGGAAGAATAAATAATGTTAAAATATCAATACTACCCAAAGCAATTCCAAGCAATCCCAATCAAAATTGCACCAGCATTCTTCTTGAAGCTAGGACAAGCAATCCTAAAATTTTTATGGAACCACAAAAGACCCCGAATAGCCAAAGTAATTTTGAAAAGGAAGACCAAAGCGTTAAGCATCACAATCCCAGACTTTAGCCTCTACTACATAGTTGTAATCATGAAGACAGCATGGTATTGGCACAGAAACAGACACATAGACCAATGGAATAGAATCGAGACTCCAGAATTGAACCCACAAAAAGTATGGCCAACTAATCTTTGACAAAGCAAGAAAGAATATCCAATGGGAAAAAGACAGTCTCTTTAACAAATGGTGTTGGGAGAACTGGACAGCAACATGCAAAAGATTGAAACTAGACAACTTTCTTACAACATTCACAAAAATAAACTCAAAATGGATAAAGGACCTGAATGTGAGACAGGAAACCATCAAAATCCCAGAGGAGAAAGCAGGAAAAAGCCTCTCTGACCTCAGCCGTAGCAATTTCTTACTTGACACATCCCCAAAGGCAAGGGAATTAAAAGCATAAATGAACTATTGGGACCTCATCAAGATAAAAAGATTCTGCACTTCAAAGGAAACAATGAATAAAACTAAAAGGCAACCAATGGAATGGGAAAAGATATTTGCAAATGCCATATCGGACAAAGGGCGAGTATCCAAAGTCTATAAAGAACTCACCAAACTCCAAACCCGAAAAACAAACAATCCAGTGAAGAAATGGGCAGAAAACATGAGTAGACACTTCTCTAAAGAAGACATCCAGATGGCCAACAGGCACATGAAAAGATGCTCAATGTTGTTCCTCATCAGAGAAATACAAATCAAAACTACACTCAGATATCACCTCACGCCAGTCAGAATGGCTAAAATGAACAAATCAGGAGACTATAGATGCTGGCGAGGATGTGGAGAAACAGGAACCCTCTTGCACAGGTGGGAATGCCAACTGGTGTAGCCACTCTGGAAAACAGTGTGGAGGTTCCTCAAAAAATTAAAAATATATCTTCCCTATGACTCAGCAATAGCACTGCTAGGAATTTACCCAAGGGGTACAGGAGTACTGATGCATAGGATCACTTGTACCTCAATGTTTATAGCAGCACTTTCAACAATAGCCAAATTATGGAAAGAGCCTAAATGTCCATCAACTGATGAATAGGTAAAGAAATTGTGGTTTATATACCCAATGGAATACTACTTGGCCATGAGAAAGAATGAAATATGGCCTTTTGTAGCAACTTGGATGGAACTGGAGAGTCCTATGCTAAGTGAAATAAGTCATAGAGAGAAAGATCGATAGCATATGTGTTCACTCTTATGTGGATCCTGAAAAACTTAACAGAAGACCATGGGGGAGGGGAAGGAAAAAAAAAGTTAGAGAGGGAGAGAGCCAAACCATAAGAGACTTTTAAAAACAGAATAAACTGAGGGTTGATGGGGAGTCGGAGGGTGGGGAGGGTGGGTGATGGGCATTGAGGAGGGCTCCTGTTGGGATGACCACTGGGTGTTGTATGGAAACCAATTTGACAAAAGTTTCATATTAAAAAAAATAAAATATTTTTAAAAATTTAATAAAATAAAATAATTTTCAATATAAAAAATACATGGAAACAAATAAAAATGAAAACAACAGTCCAAAACCTTTGGGATACAGCAAATTAGTCATAAGAAGGAAATGCATAGCAATACAAGTTTACATCAAGAAGGAAGAAAAGGCTCAAATACACAACCTAAACTTGCATCTAAAGGGGCTGGGAAAGGAGAAGCAAATAAAGCCAAAAGCCAGGAGAAGAAGGGAGATAATAAAGATTAGAGCATAAATAAATTATAGAGAAACAAAAAAACAGACCAGTGAAACTAGGAACTGGATCTTTGAAAGAATTAATAAGATTCATAAATCTCTAGCCATTCTTATCAAAAAGAAAAGAGAAAGAACCCAAATAATTAAAATCGCACATGAAAGAGGAGAGATCAAAACCAACACCTAAATGTACATAAATACAGAAAAATACAACAGAATATTATGAAAAATGATCTGCCACCAAATTGGTAAATCTGGAAGAAAAGGATGAATTCTGAGAAACATAAACTACCAAAACTAAAACAGGAAGAAAAGAAAATTTGAACAGACCCTTAACCAGCAAATAAATTGAACCAGCAATAAAAAATATCTCAATAAGTAAAAGTCCAGAGCCAGATGTCTTCCCAGGGGAATTCTACCAAACATTTAAAGAATAGTTAATACCTATTCTTCTCAAACTATTCTAAAAAATAGAACTGGCTGGAAAACTTCCAAACTCATTCTACAAGGCCAACATTACGTTGATTCCAAAACCAAAGATCCCACTAAAAAAGGGAATTATATTCCCATATCCCTGATAAACATGAATGCAAAAAATCTCAACGTGATACAAGCATATCAAATCCTACAGTACATTAAAAGAATTATTGACCATGGTAAAGTTGGATTCATTCTTGGATTTCAAGGAATTTGAATATTCTCAAATCAATCAACGTGATACACCACATTAATAAAGGATAAGAACCATATTGATCTTTTCAATAGATGCAGAAAAAGCATTTGTCAAAGTACAGCATCCATCCTTGATTAAAACCCTCAACAAAGTAGGGATAGAGGGAACATCCCTCAACATCATAAAGGCCATATACAAAAGATCCACAGCTAATATTATCCTCAATAAGGAAAAACTGTCTAACAAGACAGTGATGTCCATTCTTACCATTGTTATTTAACATAGTACTAGAAATCCTAGCCTCAGCAATCAGACAACAAATGGAAATAAAAATCATCCAATTGCAAGGAAGAATTCAAACCTTCACTCTTTGCAGATGACATGATACTCTATGTAGAAAACCCAAAAGACTTCACCAAAGATTTGTTAGAAATGATACATGAATTCATTAAAGTTGCAGAATACAAAATCAATGTACAGAAATCTATTGTATTTCACCACACCAATAATGAAGCAGCAGAAAGAGAAATCAAGGAATTGATCCTATTTACAATTGTACCATAAAAACCATAAGACACCTAGGAATAAAACTAACTAAAGAGGCAAAAGACCTGTATTCTGAAAACTATAGAATACTTATGAAGGGAATTGAAAAGGACACAAAGAAATGAAAAAAAAATTCCATGCTCATGGATTAGAAAAACAAATATTGTTAACATGTCTATACTTCCCAAAGAAACCTACACATTTAATGCAATTCTTATCTGAATACCAACCGTATTTTTTACAGAGCTAAAAGAAACAAACATGAAGTTTGTATGGAGCCACAAAAAAACTTGAATTAGCCAAAGCAATCTTGAAAAAGAAAACTAAAGATAGAGGCATCATAATTCTGGACTTCAAGTTATATTAGAAGGCTGTAGTCATGAAGACAATATGGTACTGGCATAAAAACAGACACATAGATCAATGGAACAGAATACAAAGCCCAGAAATGGACCCACAACTATATGGTCAACTAATCTTTGACAAGGCAGGAAAGAATATCCCATGGAAAAAAGACAGGCTCTTTAACAAATGTGTTGGGAGAACTGGGCTACAACATACAATGAATGAAAATGGGCCACTTTCTTTAACCATACAGAAAAATTAATTCAAAATGGAGGAAAGACCAAAATGTGAGACAAAAAACCATCACAATCCTGGAGGAGAACACAGGCAGCAACCTCTTTGACCCCAGCTGTAGTAATTTCTTATTAGACACATCTCCTGAGGCAAGGAAAACAAAAGCAAAAATTAACTATTGGGACTTCATCAAGATAAAAAGGTTCTGGACAGTGAAAGAAACAATCAGCAAAACTAAAAGACCACCTACAGAATGGGAGAAGACATTTGCAAATGATATATCTGATAAAGTGTTAATATCCATAATTTATAAAGAGCTTATCAAACTCAACACCCCCCCAAAAAAAACAAAGAATCCGTGAAGAAATGGTCAAAAGACATGAATAGACATTTTTCCAAAGAAAACATACAACGGGCTAATAGACACATTAAAAAATACTAAACATCACTCATCATCAGGGAAATACAAATCAGAATCCTGATGAGATACCATCTCAGGCCTGTCAGAATGGCTTAAATTAACAACACAGGAGATATTGGCAAAGATGTGGAGAAAGGGAAAACCTCTTTCACTGTTGGTAGGAATGCAAATTGGTGTAGCCACTCTGGAGAACAGTATGGAGGCTCCTCAAAAAGTTAAAAATATAACTACCCAATGCCTCAGCAATTGCACTACTAGATATTTACCCAAAGGATGCAAAAATACTGTTTCAAAGGGCACATGCATCTGTATGTTTATAGTAGCAGCAACATCAACATCCAAACTATGGGTAGAAGTGAAATGTCCACTGACTGATGAATGGATAAAGAAGATGTTGTATGTATGTATGTATGTATGTGTATATTCTATGTAATATATATATATATATATATGTAATATCCAGTCATATATGTATATGTATGTATATATTCTATGTTATATATATATATATATATAATATCCAGTCATCAAAAGAAATTATATCTTGCCATTTGCAATGATGTGGATGGCAGCAGAATGTATTAAGCTAGGTTAAATAAGTCATTCAGAGAAAGACAAATACCATATGAATTCATTCATATGTATATCTTAAGAAACAAAACAGGTGATCAAAGGGGAAGAAAAAAAAGGGAGGGAAAAAACCATAATAGACTCTTAACTATAAAGTAAAAACTGAGGGTTGCTGGAGGGGAGGTAGGTGGGGGATAGGCTAAGTGGGTGATTGTTATTAAGGAGGGCACTTGTGTTGATCACTGGTGTTATATATAAGTAATGAATCACTAAATTTTACTTCTGAAACCAATATTTCACTATATGTTAACTAACTAGAATTTAAATGAAATCTGTTGAAATCTGTACTGCTTAGGTAGTATATTTTAAAATCTTTGAATACTGATTTGACTCCCCACCTTCTACAGTATTTGTTTTGGTTGTTGTTCTCTTGCTTGTTTTGTGACTTGACTAGGTTAGGTTAGTGAAGCTATTTCCCCCACCGTGTGAACATTTTGGTACCACTCCTCAGGGGGTTCAGATGGGCATGTGCACAGTCCTCCTGTGATTACAGTGGTTTCTGTCAACACTCTTTTTGATTGTCTCTTTCTCTGATCTCTGTATTAACCTGTTTGTTTGATTTGGTATTACACCTGGCTTGTTAGGCTCCACTAAGTATAGGGGGATTGCTCTGTTTTCATCAAAGCCATGGGGCATAAAATGGTCAATAGTCTGATCCTATTAAATTCAATCAGGTGTAGTTTTTGTGGACAGTTCTGGAACTTTATTCAGACCCTCAGTAGACTCTTATTTACTAACTCTCTCCCTAATTCTCACTGGTGTACTAGCTGGCCTACAGTTTAACTTGTTGCTTTTAATTAAAGGAAGATATTGTTGTACAGTGTATGCTTAAGCTTGATCTTCTTTAGACTGTGTTTCAAATTGAGTCAGCTCTTCTAGGGAGAGCATACAAGCTCTCTATTTTTATGGACTACTTCTTTCCCTGGGCAAAGACTGTGAGCTGCTACACTGGGCAGTTTTTATTATTGTTGTTGTTGTTGTTGCTGTTGTTGTTGTTGTTGTTATTTCTCCTGGTATGAAACCTCTACTCTAAGAGCAATGAAGGGTGAGGGTAATCAGGACCCCTTTACTCTTGGTCTGCCTTTTTGGGTAAAGCCTTTGTCTTTTGGGTAGTGACTGCTGGAAGGGAATCCATAACTTCTTAGTCACATTCACTAAGAATTTAGTTTCTTCAACTCTAATTTATAGGGGAAAAGAAATGCTGGTGACTTGCCAACCTAAAACCTTGATTGTGAACTGAGGGGAAAGGAAGCCCTGTAATTTTGGCCATGCCTCCAGAGTTTCTGTTATGATGAGCTAAGGATGAAGAGGAAGAAGGGAACAGGTCCTGGTTCAAATGCCAGAAATCCTTGTTGTTTTTACCAAGTTTTGTTAGATTTTCCTTGAATAAATGTTTTCTCATTTACTGTTTAGCCTTAAGACAATTTCTAAATAATTAAATGGTTGGGGTTTTTTTTAATAGTTTTGGTCAGCTCTGTTTGTTTAACTGTTGAGTGAGTCTTCATAGGTCTTCCTGTTGTCATCACAAAAGTGGACATTATGTCACATTTTTTTTTCATGGCAATTCGATTAATTTAATAGATACAGGACTTACAGGATTTTCTATTTCTTTTTTTTTTATTTTGGTAAGTTATGTTTTTTAATAAGTTCATAGATTAATCTAAATTTTTAAATTTATTGGTACGGGGCACCTGGGTGGCTCAGCTGGTTGAGCGGCCAACTATGGCTCAGGTCATGATCTCATGGTTTGTGAGTTCTAATCCCACATCGGGCTTGTTGCTGTCAGTGCAGAGCTTGCTTCAAATCCTCTGTCCTCTCTCTGACCCTGCCCTGCCCTGCCCTGCTCTCTCTCTCCCTCTCTCCTTCAATCCAATAATCAGGAAAGTTAGGTGTATAAATATGTATAGGAATGTGCATATATAAATAGAGACATAAAGAAATTCACCACTGGAGACATTTGGAAATAGATGTGTGATTAAAGGCAAATTTTTTGTTGTTAATTACTTCAATGTCAGTTTTTATACTTAATTTTACTGTACAGCTCCAATCTCATTGCAGTTAAAACAATTCTGACTGGGGCACCTGGGTGGCTCAGTCAGTTAAGCGCCCAACTCTTGATCTCGGCTCAGGTCATTATCTCACAATTTGTGAGATAAAGCCCCGTGTGGGGGTCTGCACTGACAGCACGAAGCCTGACTGGGATTCTCTCTCTCCTTTTCTCACTCCCCCTTCCCCCATTCATGATTCTTCTCCCTCTTTCTCACTCTCAAAATAAATAAACCAAAAAACCCAATTCTGACCATATGTTATCATGTTAATTTGGAATATGTAGAAAAGAATGTAATAATAATAATATTCATAACATACTTTTTTATGTTCACCATGTTACAAACAGTGTTCTAAGCTATTTACAGGTACTAAAAAATCTATTCCTCAGGATAAACCTGTGAAGCTACACTATTAATGTACCCATTTAACACAGAAGGCAATCGAGGCACATAGAAGTTAAGCAAATTACCTGAGGTTGTATAGCTAGTAATTTGCAAAACCTGAAGAGAAAACCATTGGGATCCAAGGACGCCTGGGTGGCTCAGTTGGTTAAGCCTCTTATTTCTGCTCAGGTCATGATCGCTCAGTTCGTGAGTTTAAGCCCCGTGTCAGGCCCTGTGCTGACAGCTCATGGCCTAGAGCCTGCTGTGGATTCCATTTCCCTCTCTCTCTGCCCCTGTCCCACTAGTGCTCTGTGTGTCTATCTCAACAATAAAGGAACATCTAAAAATTAAAAAAAAAACCTGTGGGGCTCAAGATGAATGCTCTCAGCTTCTCAATAAAAGAAATGATAAATTTATCAAAATAATCATCAGAGAACATGAGAAAGGTAGGTGAACCCGCTGGTAAAGATTTTGGTGATTAGGATTGGTGGTCACATGGGTGAAAAAGCTCCTGAAGCTGGAGCACCACCTCCACCCTCTTCTTTACTTGTAGTCAGTGTTTTGGGTTTTTTTGTTTTTGGTTTTAGTCTTTAGTTTTTTTGTTTTTGTTTATTTGTTTGTATTATTTGTGTGTTTGCATGTGTTTGTCTCCTGTTTGTGTTTCTGTTTTCCTTTACAGGGATACTCCAAGGAACAAATCAAAGCACACCTGGTGGAGGGTCCAAAATATCACTATGAGTAGGGTAATAAAATAACCAAAGTCACAACAACAGAGAGAAAGTAACAATCTCCAAAAAACACCTCTTGAAGGGCCAGGCCCTGAACAGTGTATGACCCAACCTGCGAGCAGTGCTCCCAGGTGCAGAGTACACAACAAGCTTTAAAAACACGTAAGGGGTCTCGTGGACAGGGCAAGAGGGAAGATGGCGACGTAGGAAGACCCTGGGCTCACCGAGTCCCGCTGATCACTTAGATTAAACCTACACCTGCCTAAATAACCCAGAAAACTGCCAGAAGACTTGCAGAATGGATTCTCTGGAGCCAAGCACAGACGAGAGGCCCACGGAAAAAGGTAGGAAGGGCGGAGAGGTGATGTGCTCTACACAGACTGGCAGGAGGGAGCCAGGGTGGAGGGGCAGCCCACCGGCCAAGCAGAGACCCCGAGTCTGGCATGCAAAAGTGGAGGGGCCGGATGGAGTGTGTTCGGAGAGCAAGTGGGACTTAACATCTGGAAGGTTATAAGTTAACAATTCTGCTCAGAGAGCAGGAAGGCTGGAGGACAACGGGAGGGAGAGTTGTTGAGCCC
Source organism: Panthera uncia (assembly GCF_023721935.1). Taxonomy (NCBI): domain Eukaryota; kingdom Metazoa; phylum Chordata; class Mammalia; order Carnivora; family Felidae; genus Panthera; species Panthera uncia. The sequence goes on from NC_064817.1 coordinate 79,636,423, forward strand.
TGGATGACAGAGCTCAGCTTGGCGGGGAACAAAGGCGCTCGCCAGCGCCATTTCCCTCACCCATCCCCCAACCAAAATCCAAAAGGGAACCAGTTCCTGCCAGGGAAATTGCTTGCACCGTGCAAACACCCAATGCAGTGCTTCTGTGGATCCATCCCTCCTGCAGTGGCGGGTCTGACTCCCTCCTGGTGCTGCAGGATGCCTCCTGAAGCGGATCACCAGAGGATAAGTGAACTGAGCCTCCCCTCCCACCCCTGTGCACCTTGCAGATCCACCCCAGGTTAATACGCCAGATCCCCAGCACCACAAGCCTGGCAGTGTGCAAGTAGCCCAGATGGGCCACACCACCCCACAGTGAATCTTGCCCCTAGGAGAGGGGAAGAGAGGATACACACCAGTCTGACTGTGGCCCAGCAGTGGGCTGGGGGCAGACATCAGGTCAGACTGTGGCCCCACTCAACAACGCAAGTTATTCAACACAGAGCAGGGGAAGTGCCCTGCAGGTCCGCACCACTCCAGGGACTATCCAAAATGACAAAACAGAAGAATTCCCCTCAAAAGAATCTCCAGGAAATAACAACAGCTAACGAACTGATCAAAAAGGATTTAAACAATATAACAGAAAGTGAATTTGGAATAATAGTCATAAAATGAATTGCTGGGCTTGAAAACAGTATAGAAGACAGCAGAGAATCTATTGCTACAAAGATCAAGGGACTAAGGAACAGTCAGGAGGAGCTAAAAAATGCTATAAACGAGCTGCAAAATAAAATGGAAACGACCAAGGCTCGGATTGAAGAGGCAGAGGAGAGAATAGGTGAACTAGAAGATAAAATTATGGAAAAAGAGGAAGCTGAGAAAAAGAGAGATAAAAAAATCCAGCAGTATGAGGGGAAAATTAGAGAACTAAGTGATGCACTAAAGAGAAATAATCTATGCATAATTGGTATTCCAGAGGAGGAAGAGAGAGGGAAAGGTGCTGAAGGTGTACTTGAAGAAATAATAGCTGAGAACTTCCCTGAACTGGGGAAAGAAAAAGGCATTGAAATCCAAGAGGCACAGAGAACTCCCTTCAGACGTAACTTGAATCGATCTGCATTACATATCATAGTGAAACTGGCAAAATACAAAGATGAAGAGAAAATTCTGACAGCAGCTAGGGATAAACGTGCTCTAACTAATAAAGGGAGACCGATAAGACTTGTGACAGATTTCTCTACTGAAACGTGGCAGGCAAGAAAGGAATGGCAGGAAATCTTCAATGTGATGAACAGAAAAAATATGCAGCTGAGAATCCTTTATCCAGCAAGTCTGTCATTTAGAATAGAAGGAGAGATAAAGGTCTTCCCAAACAAAAACTGAAGGAATTCGACACCACTAAACCAGCCCTACAAGAGATCCTAAGGGGGATCCTGTGAGATAAAGTACCAGAGACATTGTTACCAGAATGAAACCTACAGACATCACAATGACTCTAAACCCATATCTTTCTATAATAACACTGAATGTAAATGGACTAAATGCGCCAAACAAAAGGCATAGGGTATCAGAATGAATAAAAAAACAAGACCCATCTATTTGCTGTCTACAAGAGACTCATTTTAGACCTGAGGCCACCTTCAGATTGAAAGTGAGGGGATGGAAAAAAAAAAGAGGTTAGAGTGGAAGAGAGTCAAAGCATAAGAGACCCTTAAAAACTGAGAACAACCTGAGGGTTGATTGGAGGTGGGAGACAGGGGAAGGCGGGTGATGGGTATTGAGGAGGGCACCTTTTGGGATGAGCACTGGGTGTTGTATGGAAACCAATTTGACAATAAACTTCATATATTGAAAAAAATGGTATTATAAATAACTAATTCTAACACTGAAATAAAATCTAGATTAATGAAAAAAAATAAAGTGAGGGGATGGAGAAATATTTATCATGCTACTGGAAGACACAAGAAAGCTGGAGTAGCTGTACTTATATCAGACAAACTAGACATTAAGTTAAAGGCTGTAACAAGAGATGAATAAAGGCATTATATAATAATTACAGGGTCTACCCATCGGGAAGAGCTAACAATTATAAATGTCTATGCGCCGAATATGGGAGACCCCAAATATATAAAACAATTAATCACAAACATAAGCAACCTTATTGATAAGAGCGTGGTAAGTGCAGGGGACTTTAACACTCCACTTACAGAAGTGGATAGATCATCTATACATAAGGCCAATAAAGAAACAAGGGCCCTGAATCATACATTGGATCAGATGGACTTGACAGATATATTTAGATCTCTGCATACCAAACCAACAGAATATACTTTCTTCTTCAGTGCACATGGAACAATCTCCAAGATAGATCATGTACTGGCTCACAAAACAGCCCTTCATAAGTAGAAAAGAATTGAGATCAGACCATGCACACTTTCAGACCACAATGCTATGAAGCTTGAAATCAACCACAGGAAAAAGTCTGGAAAACCTCCAAAAGCATGGAGGTTAAAGAACACCCTACTATAGAATGAATGGGTCAACCAGACAATTAGAGAAGAAATCAAAAAATATATGGAAACAAATGAAAACGAAAAGACAATCCAAATGCTTTGGGATGCAGCGAAGGCAGTCCTGAGAGGAAAATACATTGCAATCCAGGCCTATCTCCAGAAACAAGAAAAATCCCAATTACAAAATCTAACAGCACACCTAAAAGAAATAGAAGAGGAACCGCAAAGACACCTCAAACCCAGCAGAAGATTAGAAATAATAAAGGTCAGAGCAGAAATAAAGAATATAGAATAAAAAAAAAACAGTAGAACAGATCAATGAAACCAAGAGGTTTTTTTTGTTGTTGTTGTTTGTTTGTTTTTTTTGTTTGGGTTTTTTTTGGTTTTTGTTTGCTAAAATGAACAAAATTGACAAACCTCTAGCCAGGCTTCTCAAAAAGAAAAGGGAGATGACCCAAATAGATAAAATCATGAATGAAAATGGAATTATGACAACCAATCCCTCAGAAATACAAGCAATTATCAGGGAATACTGTGAAAATTTATATGCCAACAGACTGGACAACCTGGAAGAAATGGACAAATTCCTAAGCACTTACACACTTCCAAAACTCAAACGAGAAGAAATAGAAAACTTGAACAGACCCATAACCAACGAAGAAATTGAATCAGTTATCAAAAATCTCCCAACACATAAGAGTCCAGGACCAGATGGCTTCCCAGGGGAATGCTACCAGACATTTAAAGCAGAGATAATACCTACCCTTCTCAAGCTGTTACAAAAAACAGAAAGGGAAGGGAATCTCCCAGACTCATTCTATGAAGCCAGCATTCCTTTGATTTGATTCCCAAACCAGACAGAGACCCAGCAAAAAAAAAAAAAAAAAAAAAAAAAACAACTACAGGCCAATATCCCTGATGAATATGGATGCAAAAATTCTCAATAAGGAACTCGCAAATTGAATTCAACAGCATATGAAAAGAATTATTCACCATGATCAAGTGGGATTCATTCCTGGGATGCAAGACTGGTTCAACATTCACAAATCAATCAATGTGATACATCACATTGATAAAAGAAAAGATAAGAACCATATGATCCTGCCAATGGATGCAGAAAAAGCATTTGACAAAATTCAATATCCTTTCTTAATAATACCCTCGAGAAAGTCGGGATAGAAGGAACATATTTAAACATCGTCAAAGCCATTTATGAAAACCCACAGCTAATATCATCCTCAATAGGGAAAAACTGAGAGCTTTCCCTGAGATCAGGAACACGACAGGGTTGTCCACTCTTACCGCTGTTGTGTAACATAGTGTTGGAAGTGCTAGCATCAGCAATCAGACAACAAAAGGAAATCAAAGGCATCGAAATTGGCAAAGATGAAGTCAAGCTTTCAGTTTTGCAGATGACATGATATTACACTTGGAAAACCCGATAGACTCCACCAAAAGTCTGCTAGAACTGATACATGAATTCACCTATGTCGCAGGATACAAAATCAATGTACATAAATCAGTTGCATTCTTATACACTAATAATGAAGCAACAGAAAGACAAATAAAGAAACTGATCCCAGTCACAATTGCACCAAGAAGCATAAAATACATAGGAATAAATCTAACCAAAGATATAAAAGATCTGTATGCTGAAAACTATAAAAAGCTTATGAACGAAATTGAGGAAGTTACAAAGAAATGGAAAAGATTACATGCTCATGGATTAGAAGAATAAATATTGTCAAAACGTCAATACCCCCCAAAGCAATCTACGCATTCAATGCAATCCCAGTCAAAGTTGCACCAGCATTCTTCTCAAACCTAGAACAAGCAATCCTAAAATTTGTATGGAACCACAAAAGACCCCAAATAGCCAAAGTAGTATTGAAGAAGAAGACCTAAGCGGGAGGCATGGCAATCCCAGACTTTAGCCTCTACAACAAAGGTGTAATCATCAAGACAGCATGGTATTGGCACAAAAACAGACACATAGATCAATGAAATGGAGTAGAGAACCTAGAATTGGACCCACAAATGCATGGCCAACTAATCTTTGACAAAGTAGGAAAGATTATCCAACAGAAAAGACAGTCTCTAACAAATGGTGCTGGGAGAACTGGACAGCAACATGCAGAAGAATAAAACTATACCACTTTCCTACACCATTCATAAAAATAAACTCAAAATGGATGAAGGACCTGAATATGAGGCAGGAAACCATCAAAACCCTATAGGAGAAAGCAGGAAAACACCTCTGTGACCTCAGCGACAACAATTTCTTACTTGACACATTTCCAAAGGCAAGGGAATCAAAAACACACCCGAGAAACAAATAATCCAGTGAAGAAATAGGCAGAAGACATAAATAGACACTTTTGTAAAGAAGACATCCAGATGGCCAACATACATATTAAAAGATGCTCAATGTCACTCCTCATCAGGGAAATACAAATCGAAACCACACTGAGATATCACCTCACGCTGGTCAGAGTGGCTAAAATGAACAAACCAGGAGACTATAGATACTGAAGAGGATGTGGAGAAACGGGAACCCTCTTGCACTGGTGGGAATGCAAACTGGTGCAGCCACTCTGGAAAACAGTGTGGAGGTTCCTCAAAAAACTAAAAATAGAACTACCGTAAGACCCAGCAATTGCATTAATAGGTATTTACCCAAGGGATACAGGAGTGCTGATCCATAGGGGCACTTGTATCCCAATGTTTATAGCAACACTTTCAACAATAGCCAAATTAGGGATAGAGCCTAAATGTCCACCAAATGACGAATGGGTAAAGAAGATGTGGTTTATATATATAATGGAACACTACTTGGCAATGAGAAAGAATGAAATCTAGCCTTTTGTAGAAACATGGATCGAACTGGAGAGTGTTATGCTAAGTGAAATAAGTCAGTCAGAGAAAGACAGATATCATATGTTTTCACTCATATGTGGATCCTGAGAAACTTAACAGAAGACCCGGGTGGGGGGAAGAGGTGGGGGGAAAAAAGTTACAGAGAGGGAAGGAGGAAAACCATAAGAGACTCTTAATTCCGGAAACAAACTTAGGGTTGACGGTGAGTAGGAGAGAGGGGAAAGTGGGTGATGAGCATTGAGGAGGGTACCTGTTGTGATGAGCACTGGGTGTTGTATGGAAACCAATTTGACAATAAATTATATAAACAAAGAATAAATGTTAAGTAAAACAAATAAATAGAATTTTAAAATAAATTCAGGAATGAATCCCAGTTGATCATGGTGAATAATTCTTTTCATATGCTGTTGAATTCAATTTGCGAGTTCCTTATTGAGAATTTTTGCATCCATATTCATCAGGGATACTGGCCTGTGGTTCTTTTTTTTTTTTTTTTTTTTCTTTTTTTTGCTGGGTCTCTGTCTGGTTTGGGAATCAAAGGAATGCTGGCTTCATAGAATGAGTCTGGGAGATTCCCTTCCCTTTCTGTTTTTTGTAACAGCTTGAGAAGGGTAGGTATTATCTCTGCTTTAAATGTCTGGTAGCATTCCCCTGGGAAGCCATCTGGTCCTGGACTCTTATGTGTTGGGAGATTTTTGATAACTGGTTCAATTTCTTCGTTGGTTATGGGTCTGTTCAAGTTTTTTATTTCTGAGGGATTGGTTGTCATAATTCCATTTTCATTCATGATTTTATCTATTTGGGTCATCTCCCTTTTCTTTTTGAGAAGCCTGGCTAGAGGTTTTTCAATTTTGTTTAGTTTTTTAAAAAACCAACTCTTGGTTTCACTGATATGCTCTGCAGTTTTTTTTAGATTCTATATTGTTTATTTCTGCTGTGGTCTTTATTATTTCTCTTCTTCTGCTGGGTTTGGGGTATCTTTGCTGTTCTGCTTTTATGTCCTTTAGGTGTGCTGTTAGATTTTGTATTTAGGATTTTTCTTGTTTCTGGAGATAGGCCTGGATTACAATGTATTTTTTCCTCTCATGACTGCATTTGCTGCATCCCAAAGGGTTTGGATTGTTGTCTTTTCATTTTTATTTGTTTGCATATATTTTTTTAAATTTCTTCTCTAATTATATGGTTGACCCATTCATTCTATAGTAAGGTGTTCTTTAACCTCCATGCTTTTGAAAATTTTCCAGACTTTTTCTTGTGGTTGATTTCAAGCTTCATAGCATTCTGGTCTGAAAGTGTGCATAGTATGATCTCAATTTTTTTTATACTTACTAAGTGCTGTTTTGTGACCAAGTATGTGATTTATTTTGGAGAATGTTTCATGTGCACTCGAGAAGAAAGTATATATTGGTGGGGGGTGCGAGGGAGGGGAGGGTGGGTGTGGGCATTGAGAAGGTCACCTGTTGGGAAGAGCACCGGATATTGTATGGAAACCATGTTGACAATAAATTTCATATTAAATAAGTAAGTAAATAAATAAATAAAATAATTTAAAGAATGATTATCAGAACAGCTGGAGACAGCCATCTATTTTCTCAAATATAATTTTAAAATTATGTTACTTTTTCTTAGATATTTTAGTAGTGGTAAATTCCATTTTTATTTTTCCTTTTAAAGGGAACCATGTTTTTCTCACATTGCATAAAACTGAGCATAATGAAGATAATCAGGATACTAATTCTGGGAACCATAAAGGGAAATAACAAAGGAAAACAATGTAGTCCTTCATATTGAGGCCTTAACAGGTCTTCACAGTAAGTCCATGTTATCAGAAAGATGTAATTATGAGGGAGTAGGAACTATAAAGTAGAGGATGCAAGGGTATACAGAGAAACTATCCAGTAGAAAATTAAGACACACCTCAACAATAACAGGAGATACATAGTTGTTGTATGGATGCATATTTCATGGGAGAGAAATATGGTAGGTACATTCCTTCAATGTTTTTGATCTATACACATTTTCAAAAATGAATAGGTATTGCGTGCTCTCCTAACATGTTTTTAAAAATAATGACTGTATTTGTTTTCCTGCTTTAACAAAACTTGTATATCTATTGGAAAAACTTGAAAAGTAGAGTAAAAGACAGCATTGTGAGCAGAGCCAGCACTGCACCTTGAACATCACTGAACAGGAAGTCTGAGACAGAGAAACAGTGCTAATCTTGATAAATGGTGGAAAGAAGTTTGGACCTATTTATATTGAGGTACACTTGGGACATTCAGAAGGAGAATTACACTTGAAAATTGGGTAAATGTCTGTAGGGCCAGAGAGCACTCTGGGCCAGAGATGTGGAATTGATAGAAGTGGATTGGATCGGCCAAGAACATGAAGACTGAGAAGAGAGAGGGCTTGCAATATTACAGAAGTAATATAGCTCAGTCTCTAAAGAACAGAGAAATTGTGAATCTGAGAGAATCTTAAAAAGTATATTGTGCATGAAATAAATGCCCCAATCAGAAGACATAGGATGATAGAGGGCATAAAAAAAAAAGCAAGACCCATCTATATGCTACCTTCAAAACACTCATTTCAGACATAAAGACACCTGCATGTTGAAAGTGAGGGGATGGAGAGGTGCCTGGGTGGGTCAGTTGGTTGAGCATCCGACTTTGGCTCAAGTCACGATCTCACAGTTCGTGAGTTTGGGACCTATGTCGGGCTCTGTGCTGTCAGCTCAGAGCCTGGAGCCTGCCTCAGATTCTGTGTCTCCCTCTCTCTGCCCCTTCCCTGCTCACGCTCTGTCTCCCTCTTTCTCTCTCTCTGTCTCTCAAAAATAAATAAACGTTAAAAATTTTTTTAAAATAAAGTAACGGGATGGAGAAAAAATTATGCAAATGGATGTCAGGAGAAAGCCGGGGTAGCGATACTTATATTGGACAAAATAGACATTAGAACAAACACTGTAACAAGAGACAAACAAGGAAGGACCCTGTATAATAATAAAGAGAACAATGCAACAAGAAGATATAATAATTGTAAATATTTATGCAGTCAACATAGGAACACCCAAATATATAAAACAATAACAAACACAAAGGAAATAATCAATAGTAATACGATAATAGTAGGAGACTTTAACATTCCACTTACATCAATGGACAGATCATCCAAACAGAAAATCAACAAAGAAACAGTGGTATTGAATGACACACTGGACCAGATGGACTTAACAGATATATCCAGAACATTTCATCCTAAAGCACCAGAATACACATTCTTTTCAAGTGCACAATGAACACTCTCCAGAATAGATCACATATTAGGCCACAAAATAAGGCTCAACAAATTCAAAGAGTTTGAAGTCATACCATGCACCTTTACTGACCACAGTGCTATGAAACTAGAAGTCAACCACACACACACACACACACACACACACAAATCTGGAGGGGTCCTTGGTGGCTCAGTACATTAAGCATCTGACTCTTGATTTCGGCTCAGGTCATGATCTCACAATTTATGGGTTCAATCCCACTTGGGATTCTCTGTCTCTCACTCTCTCTCTCTCTTAAAAATTAATAAGTAAACATTTTTTTAATCTGGAAATACACGGAGGTTAAATTAAATGCTACTTCACAATCAATGGGCCAACCAAGAAATTAAAGAATAAAGAAAAATATTGCAAATGAAAATTAAAGCACAATAGTCCAAAATCATTGTGATGCAACAAAATTGGTCCTAAGAGGTAAGTTTATAGTAATACAGGACTACCTCAAAAAGCAAAAAATAAATAAACAACCTAATCTTACACCTAAAGGAATTACAAAAGGAACAACAACCAGGGCCTAAATCCAGTGAAAGGAAGGAAATAATAAAGATTAGAGCAGAAATAAATGATATAGACACTAAAAAAAACAATAGGGCATATCAATGAAACAAGGAACTGGTTCTTTGAAAAAATTAATAAAGTTGATAAACCTCTAGCCAGAATATCAAAAAGAAAAGAGAAAATATCCAAATGAATAAAATCACAAATGAGAAAGGACAAATATCAACCAAAACCACAGAAATACAAACAATTATAAATGAATATCATGAAAAAATATATCTCAACAAATTGGACAATCTAGAAGAAATGGCTACATTTCTAGAAACATACAAACTACCAAACTGTGACATGAAGAAATAGAAAACCAGAACAGAGTGAAAATCAGCAAAGAAATTGAATCAGTAATCAAAAAACTCCCAAAAACCAAAAGTCCAGGTCCAGATGGGTTTACAGGCAGTTTCTACCAAACATTGAAAGAAAAGTTAATACCCAATTTTCTTAAACTATTCCAAAAAAAAATAGAAAATGAAGGAAAACTTCCAAATTCATTCTATGAGGCCAGCATTACCTTTATACAAAAACCAGAGGAAGACTCCACTAATAAAGGGAACTATAGGCCAATATCTCTGATGAACACAGATGAAAAAATTCTCAAAATACTAGCAAACTGAATCCAATAATACTTTAAGAATATCATTCACCATAATCAAGTGGAATTTATTCATGGGCTGCAGGGCTGGTTCAATATTTGCAAATCAATCAACGTACTGCACCACATTAATAAAAGAAAGGATAAGAACCATATGATCCCTTCAATAGATGCAGAAAAATCATTTGACAAAATAAGCATTGTTTCCTAATAAAAACCCTCAATAAATTAGGGATAGAAGGAACATACATACCCTAACATCATAAAAGCTATTTATGAAAGGTCTACAGCTAATACCATCTTCATGGGAAAAACTGAGAGCTTTTCCTCTACAGTCAGAAACAAGTCAGGGATGTCTACTCTCACCACTGTTAACATCGTGCTGGAAGTTCTAGTCACAGCAGACAACAAAAAGAAATAAAAGACATACAAATCAGCAAGGAAGAAATCAAACTTTGACTACTTGCAGATGACATGATATTTTACATAGAAAACACAAAAGACTCCAGCCCAAAACTGCTAGAACTGATAAACGGATTCAGTAAAGTCACGGAATACAAAATGAATGTTGCATTTCTGCACACTAATAATGAAACAGCAGAAAGAGAAACTAAGGGAATCAATCCCATTTACAATTGCACCAAAAAAAAAATATGATACCTAGGAATAAACTTCATCAAAGAGGAGAAAGACCTGTGCAGCATCAGCAACATACACCATTGACTCAGAAACACTTTTCTGAGAAAAAAATATAACTGTCACATAAATTCTACATATGTGTTTTATGATGTTTTCCAATCTGAGAAATGTTGAGTGATTTAATAAAATAGATACTAACATAGAATAAGACAATTTAGGTCATGTGGTATATGTATTGCTAGGATCTCTGACATTTTGATGTATTTCCTTGCAGTCTTTTTCTAAGCATATTTAGACTTACCATAGACTAAATTTGTCCCCTCCACACCAAATTAATATGTTGAAACTTAATCCCCCATGGATGGTAATCAGAGTTTGGGTCTTTGGAAAGTGATTATGTCCTGAGGGTGGAGCCCTCATGAATGGGATCGATGCCAGTATAAAAGAGGCCCCAGCATTCTCCCTTGCTCTTTACCTGATATGGAAAGCAAGGAGACTGGCAGTCTGTAAAACATGAAGTGGACCATCTCCAGATACCAAATATGCCAGGGCCTTGATCTTGGACTTTGCAGCCTCCAGAAATATAAGAAATAAATGTCTGTTATTTAAGCCACCCAGTCTATAGTATTTTTGTTACTACAGCCCAAATGGACTAAAATGATACTTAACGTAATTGTAGTTCTGCTGCACTACCAGTGGTTCTCCAGCATTAGTCCACATCAGAATCTCTCAGGGAAGCATTATAATAACATATGTTTTTTGGGGCCAATTGGAAGCGTGTTAATTCACAGAATGTAGGAAGGAGTGCCAAAGTCTACATTGTTAGCAAGAGAGATAGAAAATTCTAAAGCAAGCAGTCTGTGACACACTTGAAAATCACACTAAATTTTATTCATGTTTTAATTTGGCATGCCATCCAGACCCTACTAGAATCCTTAAGACATGCAAATCTTTGCCTCTAGAGAAATGAAATGAATTACTTGTTCTTTAGTCAAGAGTCAGAACTGGATCAAGGACTTAAGGATCCCCAGAGTCATAATGTCCATAGTGAACATTTATTCAACATTTACAATATGTCAAACATTGCAACAGGCATTAGGAATATAAGGTTGATAAAGAAACTACTTGCTATAAGAATGGCGCAATTTTGCAGAGGAGTAACTGATAGCACTTTTATTGATTTTTTTAAGTTTATTTATTTTGAGAGAGAGAGGGAGAGACAGAACATGGGAGGGGCAGAGAGAAAGGGAGAGAGAAAATCCCAAGCAGGCTCTGCACTGTCAGCGCAGAGCCCAACATGGGGCTCAAACCCACAAATGTAAGATCATGACCTGTGCCAAAACCAAGAGTAGGAAGCTTAACTGACAAAACCACACAGGCACCCCTGGATTTTTTTAATCGTACAAAATATTTTAAACTCCTTCATGTAGGAATAAGATCAGGTTTTGGGGGTGTTAGTTTTGATCTAATAAGGTGAAAATATCTGTAATTTATACACTTCTTGTATGCCTGCTGCCCTAGTGGATGGGTCTGCCCAGAAGTCATCTCTGGAAAGATCATGAGAGGCATAAAAAAGCCAATGCTGTCACCATCTGAAGATTATTCTTGAAAGTTCCACTGCTAAAATATATAGAAAGCCAACATAGTCTTTATTATAATTAAGATAATAGAAGTGCCTGGGTGGTTTAGTAGGTTAGGCTTCTGACTCTTGATCTTGGCTTAGGTCATGGTCTCATGGTTCTGGGATCCAGCCCTGTGTCAGCCTGACAGGAGGGGCCTGCTTGGGATTCTCTCTCCCTCTCCCTCTCTGCTCCTCCTCTGCTTTCTCCCTCTTAAAATAAATAAATGAACTTAAAAAAAAGATAACAATGGCTGGACCCAGCTGTTCAAGCTATCATTTTATATTATTCATCATTTACTTTATTAATGAAGTCATATTCATGTCTTGACCCAGAATTCTCCATCCAAATGGACTCATATCTGAGTTTCTGGAGAGCAGAGGACTTACAAGTAAAACAGAAAAAGCCTATTTTTACTAAAACCTTGGGTTAAGATATTAATTGCTGAGGCATGTTTGTGTGGTACCCACCCTCATAAGTGTAACAGTAGAAATCAGTGGAGTTTTGTTACTTTGAAGACTCCAACACATCAAACACTGTCAACAGAAGGAGAAACATGAGGATGAAATGACAGTAGTGTCTAGAAGAAATGACAGAATCCAGGGAAGGGTGGTACCCACTTTTTAGCTGTCTGAACTTGTCCTTGGCACATATTAGTAATCTCTCAGCCCTCCAGGAGTATCTGTGGGTTCGGGTTTCTGAGAAGGCAGGGGAGTGCGGTAGGGCTCAAGCTAACATAGTTCACGTGTTCAGTACCTCATCTGATCCACTGAGCAGCTCCAGAGGCAAATAGTATTTCCTTTTCATAGGTGATAAGGGTGACCCTTTAAAGTAATATCATGGTAATAAACACTAGGGCTTATAGTGCTGATTAATAAATTCTAAAAAATAGGGGCACCTGGGTGGCTTAGTCGGTAAGGCGTCCAACTTCAGCTCAGATCATGATCTCATGGTTCATGGGCTCAAGCCCCATGTTGGGTTTTGTGCTGATAGCTCAGAGCCTGGAGCCTGCTTCAGATTCTGCATCTCCCTCTGTCTCTGCCCCTCCCCTACTTGTATGCTGTCTCTCACTGTCTCTCAAAAATAAACATTAAAAACAAATTTAAAAAAAAGAAATTCTAAAAAATAATTTGAAATGCACTTTTTGTTCTTTCAACAAGTTTTTATTAAATGGTACTTTTTAAAATTTTTAATTACTTTGGCACCCCAGCCCCAGGACTTTAACTGGCTCCTGACCCCTCCCCACCTCCACAGAACCTTGAATGGCATTTTTTTAAAAAGCTGATTAACATATTATTTTAACTATTTTTTATTATATGTAGGGATACCAGTAATAACATACAAATTCTGGGAAAGCATGGTTCTGAAAGAGAAAAAAAATGTTTAATCATTTATAATTATGCCATATAAAGATAAACAGTCCCATTTTAGTATATATACTTAATAATCTTTGTTCAATACAAAATACATGATTAAAAATGAAGCAAAAACAAATTTACACATTGATTTGTAACTTTTTCACTTTATTTATTTTAATTTAATTGTAATTTATTTTTAAATATGAAATTTATCATCAAATTGGTTTCCATACAACACCCAGTGCTCATTACAAAAGGTGCCTTCCTCAATATCCATCACCCACCCTCCTCTCCTTCCCACCCACTTTTTCATTTTAAAAATACATAATGAACTGTACAGCTGAAACTAATGTAACATTGTGAGTCAACAATACTAAAATAAATAAATAATGAACATCTTTCTATTCAAATGTGTGAAACACCTCTGCTGACAAAGCTCTGTTGATTAGTCAGAATGCAATATTCAAATAGAAGCTGGCAACACTAAAAGTTTTGAAGCAACTGAGTTAGAAAAATTACATCAAGAAAAGGCAAAGAAACAGAAAACACGCTTGAAAAGTATTATTTCCAGAGAAAATCTCAGTTTTTAAGGCATAAAGGAAAACTCAACGTGGTTTTAATGATGAGGGTAGTCCCCACTGAGGCCATGTGGACTATACCTTAACTTCATTTACCTGAATTTAACTATTTCATCACTTCCACGAACCATTGTATATCATCTACATCTCCATCTATGATTTTTTTTAATGTCTACTTATTTTTGAGAGAGAGACAGGGTGCGGATGGAGGTGGGGTGGCAGGGAGAGAGGGAGACACAAAATCCAAAGCAAGCTGCAGGCTCTGAGCTGTCAGCATACAGCCCCACGCGGGGCTCAAACCCAGGAACTGTGAGATCATGACCTGAGATGAAATCGAATGCTTAACCGACTCAACCACCCAGGTGCCCCTCCATCTATGATGTTAATGTAACTGACAAGACTCCTGGGCACCCCTCTTCTAAGATCCTGGGAAAGTGGAGTCTAACTCCATTGTTGACTTCTGGCTCTTGACCTTCATTCCCTCCCATAGGGGTAGCTTCCTCTCCATTCTGCAGAGAGACCTGCTCACCCTCCCTTTCTTCTCTTTTCCTTTTTCCTGGAGGATATTTTCCATGTTGAAATCCCTCCCCCTGTCCCGCCCATTTATTCCCTTTAGACTCCATTACTTCTAGAAGACAATAGGAAAGCAAAAGGACTGAAAGCTTGGTGGAAATCTCAACCCTGGGACAGAGGCCTTACTAGGCACCTTTCAAGATTCTGATATCAAAAGGTTTTTTTAATTCTATTTTTTTCACCTGAGAGGACTCTTGCGCCCTCTAGTGGAGAATCCAGTCACAGCCTCCTCCCTTCCACTGGCTCCTCTCTCCTTCCTCCTCTGAAGCTCACCATTTTTTCTGTAGATCCTTCCTCAGGACTACTGCAGGCACCAAAAAGGAAGACCTGGAGGGAGGAGGGGTTCAGAAAGGGTGTGTTCCCATCTCCACCACACTTAGTCGCATGCACCAGTGCTTATCCTTGCAGTCTCCTCCCCCTCCACCTATGCATTCTCACCGGAAGGTGTGCAGCCCTGACTCTCTGACCCTCAGGCTTGCAGAGGGATGGGGTGAGGGGAACATGTGCTGCTGCAACCAAGAGCAAGCTGCAGACCCGTCACCCACCCCTCATCTCCCAGCACTTTGTGTCCTAACTTTGTCACTCCTTATCCATTCTCTTTCTCTAAAGCCACCCTCTGCCCTGGTACTCCTGGTCTTTTAAATACCCACAATGGTGCAAGAGGGGGTACTACTTAAAATAGAACTTTTGCCTTCCATGTATCTCTGTTGCCTTCTCCTGTGATTTGTTTCCACACCCTTACTACCAAAATATTTTGCACCAAAATCACCATGGGACACAGGGAGTGAGGCTTGTAGAAGTTAAAGCTTTCCAGAGTATACCCGTATATCCATATTCATATGCTGCTTGTCCCCAAGACCAACCACAATGGAGTTTCGGTAAAAAGGGGGTGTCAAAAATGAGGATTGACCCAGTTGGGGGTTCTGCGCTCAGCTGCCAGCCATTGCAGGGCCAGAGTTACACCAGCCTGCTGCAGTAGGAACACAAACCTACAGCGTTCCTCAATAGTTGCTTTGCCCTTATTCCTTGACTTGAAGTTTTTCCTCCTCTGCAGCAGGAATTATTACTCAGAGGATACAAAAGAAAAAGGGACTTGGGCCCAGATAGACTCCAGTCATGTGACAGCCATGTCACAGAGGAGTATAGGTAGGGCAGCAGGAACCTTCATCCCCTACTCCTTCCATCACCCTGGATGTGGAATATCTCTTTTTCCACCTTGGCATTTCAGGAAATAAGATGCAGTCTTCGGCTTTTCTGATCGTTAATGAGAAGCAGCATTTCCTCTTGGAGTTACTGTCCATTTGCAATTCTTATGGAATTAGCTCTTTCTCTTGTTTCTCCTGCCCCCAACCTGTTCCTTCTCTAGGCCTCGTCTCATCGTTGTCATTATTTTCCCCCTGAGGTCCTTGCTTTCACCTAAATAGGCATAAAGTTAGGTATCAGGAAAGGAGGCTGGCAGTGGGAAGTAGAACACTAACTTTCTTTTACATACTTCCTATTCCATTTTTTAAACTTAAAATGCTTTGTTTTTACATTAAAGAAATACAACAGTTACATTTTGGAAGGGAAAATAATGAGTATCCCAAGATTACTCTTTTCACAGTAGTGCCTTGCTATTTGGCTAAATTAACATATAACCAATAGAAAATATTTTCCATCAGTTACAAAGCAAGGGAAAATTTTTAAAACATGCTGAATGTTCACAATGTTTAAGACATATTCTTTGGGGAGAAAAGTAATTTATGATAAAAAATAAAATGTTCGACTAAATAGGAAATCCTTCATAACTTGGTCATGTTTATATTTGTCAATTAGAAAATGTTCTAATAATGATTCTTGAATATATTTTTTTAAATACAGGCTATTAGTTTGGAAATTTTAAACCTAATTTTTTCTAAAACAAATCAACACTTTATATGTTCAGTAAATTAGTCCCAGTAGAGCCTAACTGTCTTATTTTTGTCCCATTTTAAAGAAACATAAATAATGGTTTCATAAATAATTGTTTCACTTATGTTCTGTTAGAAGGATGTAGCCTGCTAGTCCTCTCACCTCTGGCCTCCTTACCTCCAGGGAGCTCAGAAAGAGCCTAGCTTAGCCTTGCTGCAGGGTTGCTGCCTGCCTTCCCATCTGCATCATGATGGCCCCCCGGCCAAGCTTAGGCCAGGGTTTAAGAAACTCTCACCCACTCAGGCCAGAAGGGAGTGGCAGGAAATATTCAAAGTACTGAATAGGAAAAATATGCAGCCAAGAATCCTTTATCCAGCAAGGGTGTCATTTAGAATGGAAGGAGAGATAAAGGCTTTCCCAGACAAACAAAAGCTAAAGGAGTTCCTGACCACTAAACCAGCCCTTCCAGAGATCCTAAAGGGTACACTGAGAGTAGAAACAGCAAAACTGCAGAGACCAGAGATAACACCACAAGTACAAAACCTACAGATAACACAATGTCACTAAATCCGTATCTTGCAATGATCACTCTGAATGTAAATGGACTAAATTCCCCAAAGGCATACACTATCTGAATGGATTAAAAAAAAAAAGAAAAACAATATCCATCTATATGCTGCCTACAAGAGACTCATTTTAGATCTGAGGACACCTGCAGATTGAAAAAGAAGGGATGGAAAACCATCTATCATGCTATGGGATGTCAAAAGAAAGCCAGAGTAGCCATACTTATATCAGACAAACTAGATTTTTCTTAATGTTTATTTTATTTTTGAGAGAGAGATCCAGAGTACAAACATGGGGACAGGCAGAAAGAGAGAGAGAGACACAGAATCCAAAGCAGGATCCAGGCTCTGAGTTGTTAGCACAGAGCACGATACAGAGCTCAAACCCATAAGCCATGAGATCATGACCTGATCCAAAGTCATATGCTTAACCAACTGAGCCAACCAGGCACCCCCAGACAAACAAGATTTTAAAACAAAGACTAACAATAATTGAAGAAGGGCATTATATCATAATTAAGGGGTCTAACCATCAAGAAGAGCTAACAGTTGTAAATATTTATGCCCCCAGCAAGGAAACCCAAATATATAAATCAATTAATCACAAAAATAAATAAATGTATAGGTAGCAATACTGTGCTTGTAGGGGAATTTAATACTTCACTTGCCACAATGGACAGATCATCTAGGCAGAAAATCAGTAAGGAAACGATGATTCTGAATGACACATTGGACTGGGTGGACTCAACAGATATATTCAGATCCTTTCATCCAAAAACAGAAGAAGACACATTCTTGAGTGCCACAGAACATTCTCCAAAATAGATCATGTGGGGGGGGGGGGTTTAACAAAACAGAGCTCAAAAAATATAAAGGAATTGAGATCATTTCATGTATATTTTCAGATCACAACGCTTTGGAAACTTGAAATCAACCGCAAGAAAAAAAAATGGAAAGCCTCTAAGTACATGAAAGTTAAAGAACATCCTACTAAAGAATGAATGGGTTCACCAGGAAATTTAAGAAGAACTTAAAAAATATATGGAAGCAAATGAAAATGAGAACATGACAGTCCAAACCCTTTGGGATGCAGCAAAGGCAGTCCTAAGAGGGAAATGCATCACAATCTAGGCCTATATCAAGAAGCAAGAAAAATCTCAAATACAGAATCTAACCTCACACCTAAAGGAGCTAGAGACAGAGCAACAAAGAAACTCCAAAGCCAGCAGAAGAAGAGAAATAAAGATTAGAGCAAAAATAAACAATATAGAATCTCCCTCCACCAAAACAAACAAACAAAAAAAAAAACCCAGAACACATCAATGACCCTAAGATCTCGGTTTTTGAAAGAATAAACAGAATTGATAAACTCCTAGACAGACATCTCAAAAAGAAAAGAAAGAGGACCCAAATAGATAAAATCACAAATGAAAGACAAGATTACAAACAACACCACAGAAATACAAACAATTATTAGATAATACTATCAAAAAGTATATTCCAACAAACTGGACATCTGGAAGAAATGGATAAATTCCTAGATATCCACACACTACCAAAAGTCAAATAGGAAGAAACAGACCCATAACCAGTGAGGAAATTGAACTGGTTATCAAAATTCTCCCAACAAATAAGAGTCCTGGGCCAGATGGCATTCCAGGGGAATTCTACCAGACATTTAAAGCAGAGCTAGTACCTATTCTTCTCAAGCTGTTACAAAACTAGAAACAGAAGGAAACCTTCCAAACCCATTCTATGAAGTCAGCATTACCTTGATTCCCAAACCAAAGACTCCACTAAAAAGGAGAATTACAGGCCAATATCCCTAATGAACATGGATGCAAAATTTCTCAATAATATGCTAGCAAATCAAATTCAATAGTATATTAAAAGAATTATTAACCATGATCAAGAGGGATTCATTCCTGGGCTGGAGAGCTGGTTCAATATTGGCAAATCAATCAATGTTATACATTATATTAAAAGAAAGATAAGAACCATATAACCCTGTCAACAGATGTTGAAAAAGCATTTGACAAGATACAGTATACGTTCTTTTTTTTAATATATGAAATTTATTCTCAAATTGGTTTCCATACAACACCCATTGCTCATCTCAAAAGGTGCCCTCCTCAATACCCATCACCCACCCTCCCCTCCCTCCCACCCCCCATCAACCCTCAGTTTGTTCTCAGTTTTCAAGAGTCTCTTATGCTTTGGCTCTCTCCCACTCTAACCTCTTTTTTTTTCTTCCTTCCGCTCCCTCATGGGTTTCTGTTAAGTTTCTCAGGATCCACATAAGAGTGAAAATATATGGTATCTGTCTTTCTCTGTATGGCTTATTTCACTTAGAATCACACTCTCCAGTTCCATCCATGTTGCTACAAAGGGCCATATTTCATTCTTTCTCATTGCCATGCAGTACTCCATTGTGTATCTAAACCACAATTTCTTTATCCATTCATCAGTTGATGGACATTTAGGCTTTTTCCACAATTTGGCTATTGTTGAGAGTGCTGTTATAAACATTGGGGTATAAGTGCCCCTATGCATCAGTACTCCTGTATCCCTTGGGTAAATTCCTAGCAGTGCTATTGCTTGCTCATAGGGTAGGTCAATTTTTTAATTTTCTGAGGAACCTCCACACTGTTTTCCAGAGTGGCTGCACCAGTTTGCATTCCCACCAACAGTGCAAGAGGGTTCCCGTTTCTCCACATCCTCTCCAGCATCTATAGTCTCCTGGTTTGTTCATTTTGGCCACTCTGACATGCGTGAGGTGATACCTGAGTGTGGTTTTGATTTGTATTTCCCTGATGAGGAGCGACGTTGAGCATCTTTTCATGTGTCTGTTGGCCATCTGGATGTCTTCTTTAGAGAAGTGTCTATTCATGTTTTCTGCCCATTTCTTCACTGGGTTATTTGTTTTTTGGGTATGGAGTTTGGTGAGCTCTCTATACATTTTGGATACTAGCCCTTTGTCCGATATGTCATTTGCAAATATCTTTTCCCATTCCATTGGTTGCCTTTTAGTTTTGTTGGTTGTTTCCTTTGCTGTGCAGAAGCTTTTCATCTTCATTAGGTCCCAGTAGTTCATTTTTGCTTTTAATTCCCTTGCCTTTGGGGATGTGTTAAGTAAGAGATTGCTACAGTTGAGGTCAGAGAGGTCTTTTCCTGCTCTCTCCTCTAGGGTTTTGATGGTTTCCTGTCTCACATTCAGGTCCTTTATCCATTTTGAGTTTATTTTTGTGAATGGTGTGAGAAAGTGGTCTAGTTTCAATGTTCTGCATGTTGATGTCCAGTCCTCCCAGCACCATTTGTTAAAGAGACTGTCTTTTTTCCATTGGATATTCTTTCCTGCTTTGTCAAAGATGAGTTGGCCATACGTTTGTGGGTCTAGTTTTGGGGTTTCTATTCTCTTCCATTGGTGTATATGTCTGCTTTTGTATCAATACCATGCTGTCTTGGTGATTACAGCTTTGTAGTAGAGGCTAAAGTCTCGGATTGTGATGTCTCCTGCTTTGGTCTTCTTCTAAAAAATTACTTTGGCTATTTGGGGCCTTTTGTGGTTCCATATGAATTTTAGGATTGCTTGTTCTAGTTTCGAGAAGAATGCTGGTACAATTTTGATTGGAATTGCATTGAATGTGTAGATAGCTTTGGGTAGTATTGACATTTTGACAATATTTATTCTTCCAATCCATGAGCAGGGAATGTCTTTCCATTTCTTTATATCTTCTTCAATTTCCTTCATAAGCTTTCTATAGTTTTCAGCATACAGATCTTTTACATTTTTGGTTAGATTTATCCCTAGGTATTTTATGCTTCTTGGTGCAATTGTGAATGGGATCAGTTTCTTTATTTGTCTTTCTGTTGCTTCATTGTTAGTGTATAAGAATGCAACTGATTTCTGTACATTGATTTTGTATCCTGCAAACTTGCTGAATTCATGTATCAGTTCTAGCAGACTTTTGGTGGAGTCTATCGGATTTTCCATGTATAATATCATGTCATCTACAAAAAGTGACAGCTTGACTTCATCTTTGCCAATTTTGATGCCTTTGATTTCCTTTTGTTGTCTGATTGCTTATACTAGCACTTCCAACACTATGTGAAATAACAGTGGTGAGAGTGGATATCCCTGTCATGTTCCTGATCTCCGGGAAAAAGCTCTCACTTTTTCCCCATTGAGGATGATATTAGCTGTGGGCTTTTCCTAAATGGCTTTGATGATGTTTAAGTATGTTCCTTCTATCCTGACTTTCTGAAGGGTTTTCATTAAGAAAGTGTGCTGAATTTTGCCAAATGCCTTTTCTGCATCGATTGACAGGATCATATGGTTCTTCCCTTTTCTTTTATTAATGTGATGTATCACGTTGATTGATTGGCGAATGTTGAACCAGCCCTGCAGCCCAGGAATGAATCCCACTTGATCATGGTGAATAATACTTTTTATATGCTGTTGAATTCGATTTGCGAGTTCCTTATTGAGAATTTTTGCATCAATATTCATCAGGGATATTGGCCTATAGTTCTCTTTTTTTGCTGGGTCTCTGTCTGGTTTAGGAATCAAAGTAATACTGGCTTCATAGAATGAGTCTGGAAGTTTTCCTTCCCTTTCTATTTCTTGGAATAGCTTGAGAAGGATAGGTATTATCTCTGCTTTAAACATCTGGTAGAACTCCCCTGGGAAGCCATCTGGTCCTGGACTCTTATGTGTTGGGAGATTTTTGATAACCGATTCAATTTCTTCGCTGGTTATGGGTATGTTCAAGCTTTCTATTTCCTCCTGATTGAGTTTTGGAAGTGTGTGGACGTTTAGGAATTTGTCCATTTCTTCCAGGTTGTCCAGTCTGTTGGCATATAATTTTTCATAGTATTCCCTGATAATTGCTTGTATCTCTGAGGGATTGGTTGTAATAATTCCATTTTCATTCATGATTTTATCTATTTGGGTCATCTCCCTTTTCTTTTGGAGAAGCCTGGCTAGAGGTTTATCAATTTTATTTGTTTTTCCACAAAACCAACTCTTGGTTTCGTTGATCTGCTCTACAGTTTTTTTAGATACTGTATTGTTTATTTCTGCTCTGATCTTTATTATTTTTCTTCTTCTGCTGGGTTTGGGGTGTCTTTGCTGTTCTAAGTCTATGTCCTTTAGGTGTGCTGTTAGATTTTGTATTTGGGATTTTTCTTCTTTCTTGAGATAGGCTGGGATTGCAATGTATTTTCATCTCAGGACTGCATTCGCTGCATCCCAAAGCGTTTGGATTGTTGTATTTTCATTTTCATTTGTTTCCGTATATTTGTTAATTTCTTCTCTAATTGCCTGGTTGACCCATTCATTCTATAGTAGGGTGTTCTTTAACCTCCGTGCTTTTGGAGGTTTTCCAGACTTTTTCCTGTGGTTGATTTCAAGGTTCATACCATGTAGTCTGGAAGTGTGCATGGTATGATCTCAATTCTTTTCTACTTATGAAAGACTGTTTTGTGACCCAGTATGTGATCCAACTTGGGAGAATGTTCCATGTGCACTCAAGAAGAAAGTATATTCTGTTGCTTTGGGATGCAGAGTTCTAGATATATCTGTCAAGTCCATCTGATCCAATGTATCATTCAGGGCCCTTGTTTCTTTATTGGCCATGTGTCTAGATGATCTATCCATTTCTCTAAGTGGTGTGTTAAAGTCCCCTGCAATTACCACATTCTTATCAATAAGGTTGCTTATGTTTGTGAATAATCGTTTTATATATATGGGGGCTCCCGTATTCGGCCCATAGACATTTATAATAGTTAGCTCTTCCTGATGGATGGACCCTGTAGTTATTATATAATGTCCTTCTTCATCTCTTGTTACAGCCTTTAATTTAAAGTCTAGTTTTTCTGATATAAATATGGCTACTCCGCTTTCTTATGGCTTCCAGTAGCATGATAAATAGTTCTCCCTCCCTTCACTCTCAATCTGAAGGTTTCTTCAGGTCTAAAATGAGTCTCTTGTAGACAGCCAATAGATGGGTCATTTTTTTTTATCCATTCTGATACCGTATGTCTTTTGGTTGGTGAATTTAGTCCATTTACATTCAGTGCTATTATAGAAAGATATGGGTGTAGAGTCATTGTGATGTCCTTAGGTTTCATGCTTGTAGTGGTGTCTCTGGTAGTTTGTCTCACAGGATCCCCCTTAGGATCTCTTGCAGGGCTGGTTAGGGGTGACGAATTCCTTCAGTTTTTGTTTCTTTGGGAAGACCTTTATCTCCCCTTGTATTCTAAATGACAGACTTTCTGGAGAAAGGATTCTCTGCTGCATATTTTTTTCTGTTCATCACATTGACGATCTCCTGCCATTCCATTCTGGCCTGCTAATTTTCAGAAGAGAGATCAGTCACGAGTCTTATAGGTATCCCTTTATGTGTTAGGGCACGTTTATCCCTAGCTGCTGTCAGAATTTTCTCTTTATCCTTGTATTTTGCCAGTTTCACTATGGTATGTCATGCAGAAGATCGATTCAAGTTACATCTGAAGGGAGTTCTCTGTGCCTCTTGGATTTCAATGCCTTTTTCCTTCCCCAGTTCAGGGAAGTTCTCAGCTATTATTTCTTCAAGTACCCCTTCAGCACCTTTCCCTCTCTCTTCCTCCTCTGGAATACCAATTATACGTAGATTATTTCTCTTTAGCGCATCACTTAGTTCTCTAATTTTCCCCTCATACTCCTGGATTTTTTTTTATCTCTCTTTTTCTCAGCTTCCTCTTTTTCCATAATTTTATCTTCTAGTTCACCTATTCTCTCCTCTGCCTCTTCAATCCGAGCCATGGTCGTTTCCATTTTATTTTGCAGCTCGTTTATAGCATTTTTTAGCTCCTCCTGACTGTTCCTTAGTCCCTTGATCTCTGTAGCAAGAGATTCATTGCTGTCCTCTATACAGTTTTCAAGCCCAGAGATTAATTTTATGACTATTATTCCAAATTCACTTTTTGTTATATTGTTTAAATCCTTTTTGATCAGTTCGTTAGCTGTTGTTATTTCCTGGAGATTCTTTTGAGGAGAATTCTTCCGTTTGGTCATTTTAGATAGTCCCTGGGGTGATGTAGACCTGCAGGGCACTTCCCCTGTGCTGTCTTGAATAACTGGAGTTGGTGGGCAGGGCCACAGTCAGACCTGATGTCTGCCCCCTGCCCATCGCTGGGGCCACAGTCAGACTGGTGTGTACCTTCTCTTCCCCTCTCCTAGGGGCAGGATTCACTGTGGGGTGGCATGGCCCTTCTGGGCTACGTGCACACTGCCAGGCTTGTGGTGCTGGGGATCTTGAGTATTAGCTGGGATGGATAGGCAAGGTGCATGGGAGTGGGAGGGGCAGGCTTAGCTCACTTCTGCTTCGGTGACCCGATTCTGGAGGGGCTCTGTGGCACCAGGTGGGAGTCAGACCCTCCGTTGGAATGGATCCGCAGAAGCACAGAGTTGTGTGTTTGTGCGGTGTAAGCAAGTTCCCTGGCAGGAACTGGTTCCCTTTGGGATTTTGTCTGGGGGATGTGTGAGGGAGATGGTGCTGGCAATCGCTTTTGTTCCACTCCAAACTGAGCTCTGTTGTCCCAGGGCTCAACTCTCCCCCCATTGTCCTCCAGACTTCCCGCTCTCCGAGCAGAGCTGTTAACTTATAACCTTCCAGATGTTAAGCCCCGCTTGCTGTCCGAACACCCTCCGTCCGGCCCCTCCGTTTTTGCTAGCCAGACTCGGGGTCTCTGCTTGGCCAGTGGGCTGCCCCTACACCCCTTCTCCCTCCCACCAGTCAGTGTAGTGTGCACCGCCTCTCCACCCTTCCTACCCTCTTCCGTGGGCCTCTCGTCTGTACTTGGCTCCGGAGACTCCGTTCTGCTAGTCTTCTGGTGGTTTTCTGGGTTATTTAGGCAGGAGTAGGTGGAATCTAAGTGATCAGCAGGAAGGCAGCGAGCCCAGAGTCCTTCTACGCCGCCATCTTCCTACAGTATAATTTCTTAATAAAAAACTCTCAAGAAACTCAAGATAGAGGGAACATAACATCATAAAAGCCATATATGAAATGCCCACAGCAAATATAATCCTTAGTGGGGAAAAACTGAGAGCTTTCCCCCTGATATCAGGGATGTCCACTCTCACAACTGTTGTTTTTTTTTATTATTCTTTTTTTTAACGTTTATTTATTTTTGAGACAGAGAGAGACAGAACATGAACGGGGGAGGGTCAGAGAGATGGAAACAGAATCTGAAACAGGCTCCAGGCTCTGAGCCATCAGCACAGAGCCTGACGCAGGGCTTGAACTCACGAACCGCGAGATCATGACCTGAACTGAAGTCGGACACTTAACCGACTGATCCACCCAGGCACCCCTCACAACTGTTTAATATAGTGTTGGAAGTTGTAGCCTCAGTAATCAGACAACAAAATTAAATAAAAGGCATCCAAATTGGCAAAGAAACCAAACTTTCACTTTTCACAGATGGCATGATACTCTACATGGAAAACCCAAAAGACTACACCAAAAACTTCTAGACCTGATACATGAATTCAGCAGTCACAATATATAAAATCAATGTACACAAATCAGTTGCATTTCTGTACACCAACAATGAAGCAACAGACACAGATATCAGGGAATAGATCCTATTTACAATTGCATCAAAAACCAATAAAATACTTAGGAATAAACCTAACCAAAGAGGTAAAAGATCTGTACAGTGAAAACTATAGAAACCTTGTGAAATAAATTGAAAATTACACAAAGAAATGGAAAAAACATTTCATGCGAATGGATTAGAAGAACAAATATTGTTGAAATGTTGATACTACCCAAATCAATCTACACATTCAATGCAATCATAATCAAAATAGCACCACCATTCTTCTCAAAGCTAGAACATACAATCCTAAAATTTGTTTGGAACCACAAAAGACCCCAAATACCCAATGTAATGCTCATAAAGAAAAGCAAAGCAGGAGGCATCACAGTCCTGGACTTTACCCTCTACTACAAAGCTGTAATCTTCAAGACAGTATAGTATTGGCACAAAAACAGGTGCATAGGCCAATGGAGTAGAATAGAGATCCCAGAATTGGACCTACAAATGTATTGCCAACTAATCTTTGGCAAAGAAGGAGAAAGTATCCAGTGGAAAACAAACAGTCCCTTT
Source organism: Panthera uncia (assembly GCF_023721935.1). Taxonomy (NCBI): domain Eukaryota; kingdom Metazoa; phylum Chordata; class Mammalia; order Carnivora; family Felidae; genus Panthera; species Panthera uncia. Next base: position 79,662,649 of record NC_064817.1, read on the forward strand.
AGTAAATGGTGCTGGGAAAACTGGACAGCAACATGCTGAAGAATGAAACTTGACCACTTTCTTACACCATACACAAAAATAAATTCAAAATGGATGGAAGACCTAAATGTGAGACAGGAAACCATCAAAATCCTAGAAGAGAAAACAGGCAACAACCTCTCTGATATCGGCCACAACAACTTCTTATTTGACACGTCTCTGAGGGCAAGGGAAACAAAAGCAAAAATGAACTATTCGAACCTCATCAATATAAAAAGCTTCTGCACAGCAAAGGGAACAATCAACAAAACTAAAAGACAGCCTACAGAATGGGAGAATATATTTGCCAATGACATATTAGATAAAAGGTTAGTATCCAAAATCCATAAAGAACTTAACAAACTCAACACCTGAAAAATAAGTAATCCAGTGAAGAATGGACATAAGACATGAATAGACATTTTGTCAAAGAAGTCATCCAAATGGCTAACAGACACATGAAAAGATGCTCAACATTGCTCATCATCAAGGAAATAACAAATCAAAACTACATTGAGATACCACCTCATAGGGTTCAGAATGGCTAAAATTAACTCAGGAAACAACAGATGTTGGTGAGGATGTGGAGAAAGGGGAACTCTCTTGCATTGTTGGTGGGAATGCAAACTGGTGCAGCAACTCTGGAAGAAAGTGTGGAGGTTCCTCAAAAAATGAAAGATACAAATACCTTATGACCCAGCAATAGCACTAGTAGGAATTTATCCAAAGGATACAAGAGTGCTGATTCATAGAGGCACATGTACCCAAATGTTTATAGCAGCAGTATCAGCAATAGCCAAATTGTAGAAAGAGCCCAAATGTCCAAATGTCCATCAACTGATGAATGGATAAAGAAGTGGTATATATATATATATATATACCCACACACACATACACATATATATGTATATATATATATATATGTACACACACAATGTAGTATTACTTATCAGTCAAAAAAATGAAATCTTGCCATTTGCAATAACGTGGATGGAACTGGAGTGTATTATGCTAAGTGAAATAAGTCAGTAAGAGAAAGACATATATGTTTTCACTCATGTGGAGTTGAGAAACTTAACAGAAGACCATGGGGGAAGGGAAAAAAATAATAGTTATAAACAGAGAGGGAGGCAAATCATAAGAGACTTTTAAGTACAGAGAACAAACTGAGGGTAGAAGGGGTGGGGGGAGGGGAAAATGGGTGATGGCCATTGAGAAGGGCACTTGTTAAGATCACACACACACACACTTCGAGATATATATATATATATATATATATATATATCGAAACTCTCAACTCTCATTCACCCACTGACCATATCAGTTAACCTAGACCTGGTGTTCTCAACCTAGGAAGTCTATGGACCACCTGAAATTCTAAGCTAGTTCATGCATGATTAGGGCTAGTGGGATACATGAAATATTGTGGGGAAAGGGTTGTACCTTAATAACCTGAGATGAGGAAGCTGAAACTATGAGGAAGAAACAAGACATAGGAGGAGAAGGGGATGCGAGATGAAGGGAGAATGAGACAGCAGCTGAGCCAAGTTAATGGCAGAGCTCTACATGCTGGTCCCGACAACTAGAGGTCCATTAGAAACTGGCTGTTGGTTCTCAGATTCCCTTAAGATCACAGTGTGCTTTCCTGTTCCTTAAATGCTTACCATGGATCCTGCTTCAGCTGAGCTCGCCTAAGTATATATTCCTTACAACTAATGAGACTAACTAAAACAACTGTTATCTGTAATAAAACATTCTTAAAAATCAACAAAATAACAGTAGTTATCACTATCAGAAAACCAGTGAAAAGGTATGAAAAAGGTATTGACCATAGAATACATCTATATGGAGAACAAGTATAAGTTATAAGACTCACTAGTGGTCAAAACATACAAGTTAAAACTTCAAGGTACTCTTATTCACTAGTCAAGGTGAGTAATATTTTCTAAAAAATCAGGAGGGGAGCCAAGATGGCGGAACAGCATGGAAGTTTTTTGTGTGTCTCGCATCCATGAAATACAGCCAGACCAACACTAAACAATCCTGCACACCTAGAATACTGATTTGAAGATTAACACAACAATTGCACAACCTGAACCACAGAATTCAGCAGGTACGCAGCGCAGAGAGGTGAACATGGGGAGAGAGAATCTACAGCAAGCAGGGAGCCGCTTTTGCAGTAGGAGAGAGGATGGAGATGGGGGGGAAAATAAGGGAAAAGCACCCCTCCCTAAAAGAAGCTGGAGAGAAAGTGGAAAATTAGAAACAGCCGCAGGGACTAAACTAAAAAGGGAGAAAGGAGAAAGGAGAGGGTTTAAATTCCATTAAGACCAAAAACAAAGGAAGCGCAGAGTCTCCAACTCCACAGCTCAATATCTGGCTATGCTCTGGTGGGAAGGGTGAATTCCCAGGACCAGAGCAGGGTCCAGGATGTTCTTAGGCCACATGGGGAAAAGCAGTTCCACTGCTGGAAGGACATTTGGTAGAGACTGTTGAGGCCACCTGGTCCCAGCAGACGCCAGAGAACAGCCACAGTTGCTGGTGCTGGAACAAGGTCATTAAGGGTGAAGCCTAGTGCCAGATGTGTGCTGTGATTTTCCATAATCCCTGAAATGCTGCTGATACACTATCTCACGAACTTTTTCTGGGGTGGGCTGGCACCTGGCCGCAGTCGTGGGGCATGGGCAGCAGCAGGGTCCAGCAAGTGTTCCTGGGTGCAGCCGACATTCAGCCATTGCTCATTCAGCCATTGCTTAGTGAGACCCTCCTGCAGAGAGTCGGAGCAGGTCAAAGCCACAGTCCTTCAGAAGTAAGGGGCTGGGGAAAACAGCAGCATCTGAGAGAAAACTGTGGAGAGAGGTACTGCCAGGGGCTTGGTCATGGACAGTGAAAAAGTGGGGAGTGGGCAGAAGCTGAAGATAGAGGATGGGTGCACAATTGCTGCTTGGGGAGAACAGGGTTCCGATACTAGAGAACGGATAGCTGACCAAAACACACCTAGGATCTAACATCATTTATTTGATATTTTGTGTAAGTGTTTTTAATTTTTTAATTGTAATATTTTTTAATTTTAATTTTTTCAATTTAAATTTTTCTACCTCATTAATTCCTTTTTCTCCCTTCACAATGACGAAATGAAGGAATTCACCACCAAAAGAAAGCACAAAGAAGCAACAGCCATGGATTTAACCAACACAGATACAAGCAAGGTGTCTGAACCAGAATTTACAATCACAATAATAAGAATACTAGCTGGAGTAAAAAATAGATTAGAATCCCTTTACGTGGAGATTAAAAAGAAGTAAAAACTACTCAGGATGAAATAAAAAATGCTATAACTGAGCTGCAATCACGGATGGATGCCATGGCGGCAAGGATGGATGAGGCAGAACAGAGAATCAGAGATATAGACTACAAACTTATGAAGGAGAAATATAGAAAATGAAGCAGAAAAATAGAGGGATATTAAGGCAAAAGAGCACGACTGAAGAATTAGAGAAATCAGTGATTCATTAAAAAGGAACATCAGAATCATAGGGGTCCCAGAAGAGGAACAGAGAGAAATATGGGTAGAAGGGTTTTGGGAGCAAATCATAGTGGAAAACTTTCCTAACCTGGGGAAAGACACAGACATCAAAATCCAGGAAGCACAGAGGACCCCCATTAGATTCAACAGAAACCAACCATCAACAAGGCATATCATAGGCAAATTCACAAAATACTCAGGAGAGAATCATGAAAGCAGCAAGGGAAAAAAATATCCCTAACCTACAAGAGAAGACAGGTCAGGTTTGCAGCAGACCTATCCACAGAAATTTGGCAGGCCAGAAAGGAGTGGCAGGATATATTCAATGTGCTGAATCAGAAAAAATATGCGGCCAAGAATTCTTTAGCTAGCAAGGCTGTCATTCAAAATAGGAGAGATAAAAAGTTTCCCAGACAAACAAAAAGTAAAGGAGTTTGTGACCAATAAACCAGTCCTGCAAGAAATCTTAAGGGGGACTCTCTGAGGGGAGAAAAGATGAAAATATATATAAATAAATAAATAAATAAATACCAAAAGCAACAAAGATTAGAAAGGGCCAGAGAACACCATCAGAAACTCCAACCCTACAAGCAACATAATGGCACTAAATTCACAACTTTCAGTACACACTCTAAACGTCAACGGACTCAGTGCTCCAATAAAAATACATAGGGTAACAGAATGGAACAGAAAACAAGATCCATCTATGTGCTGTTTACAGGAGACCCACTTTAGACCTAAAGACACCTTCAGATTGAAAATAAGGGGATGGAGAACCATCTATCATGCTAATGGGCAACAAAAGAAAGCTAGAGTAGCCATACTTATCAGACAATATAGACTTTAAAATAAAGACTGTATCAGGAGATGCAGAAGGGCATTATATCATAATCAAGGGGTCTATCCACCAAGAAGACCTAGCAATTATAAATATTTATGCACCAAATGTAGAATCACCCTAATATATGAATCAATTAATCACAAACATCAAGAAACTCATCGATAGTAATACCATAATAGTAGGAGACTTCAACACCCCACTCATAGCAATGGACAGATCATCTAATCAAAAAATCAATAAGGAAACAATGGCTTTGAATGACACATGGAACAGATGGACTTATCAGATATATTTAGAACATTTCATCCTAAAGCAGAAGAATATACATTCTTCTCCAGTGCACATGGAACATTCTCCAGCATAGACCATATACTGGGACACAAAGCAGGCCTAAACAAGTACAAAACGATCGAGATCATACCATGCACATTTTCAGACCACAACGCTATGAAACTCAAAATCAACGACAAGAAAAAATTTGGAAAGGTAACAAATACTTCAAGACTAAAGAACATCCTACTAAAGAATGAATGGGCTAACCAAGAAGTTAAACAGGAACTTAAAAAGTTCATGGAAGCCAATGAAAATGACAATACCACAACCCAAAACCTCTGGGACACAGCAAAGGCGGTCATAAGAGGAAAGTATATACTAATCCAGACCTTCCTAAAGAAGGAAGAAATATCTCAGATACACAACCTAACCTTACACCTTAAAGAGCTGGAAAAAGAACAACAAATAAAACCAAAACCAGCAGAAGACAGGAAATAATACAGATTACAGCAGAAATTAATGTTATCTAAAACAAACAAACAAACAAAACAGTAGAACAGATCAATGAAACCAGAAGCTGGTTCTTTGAAAGAATTAACAAAATTGATAAACCACTAGTCAGTTTGATCAAGAAGAAAAAGGAAAGCACCCAAATAAATAAAATCAAGAATGAAAGAGGAGAGATCATAACAAACACAGCATAAATAAAAACAATAATAAGAGAATATTATGAGCAATTACACACCAATAAAATGGGCCATCTGGAAGAAATGGACGAATTCCTAGAAACATACACTACCACAACTTAAACAGGAAGAAATAGAAAATTTGAACACACCCATAACCAGTAAGGAAATCGAATTAGTAATCAAAAATCTCCCAAAAAGCAAGAATCCAGGGCCAGATGGCTTTCCAGGGGAATTCTACCAAAAGTTTAAGGAAGAGTTAACACCTATTCTCTTGAAGCTGTTCCAAAAAATAGAAATAGAAAGAAAACTTGCAAACTCTTTCTATGAAGCCAGAATTACCTTGATTCCAAAACCAGAGAGAGACCCCACTAAAAAGGAGAACTGTAGACCAATTTCCCTGATGAACATGGATGCAAAAATCCTCAACCAGATATTAACCAATCAGATCCAACAATACATTAAAAAAATATATTCACCACGAATAAGTGGGATTTATACCTGGGATGCAGGGCTGGGTCAATATCTGCAAAACAATTAACATGATTCATCACATCAATAAAAGAAAGGACAAGAACCATATGATCCTCTCAGTATATGCAGAGAAAGCATTTGACAAAATATAGCATCCTTTGTTGATAAACACCCTCAAGAAGGTAGGGATAGAAGAAGCATACCTCCAGATCATAAAAGCCATATTTGAATGACTTAACGCTAATATCATCCTCAATGGGGAAAAAATGAGAGCTTTCCCCCTAAGGTCAGGAACAAGACAGGGATATCCACTCTCGCCACTGTTATTCAACATAGTATTGGAAGTCTTAGCCTCTGCAATCAGACAACACAAAGAAATAAAAGGCATCCAAATGGGCCAGGAGGAGGTCAAAATTTCACTCTTTGCAGATGACATGATACTCTATATGGAAAACCCTAAAGATTCCACCAAAAAACTGCTATAACTGATCCATGAATTCAGAAAAGTTGTAGGATATAAATCAATGCACAGAAATCAGTTGCATTCCTATACACCAACAATGAAGCAACAGAAAGAGAAATCAAGGAATCGATCCCATTTGCAGTTGCACCAAAACCCATAAAATACCGAGAAATAAATCTAACCAAGGAAGTGAAACATCTATACACTGAAAACTATAGAAACCTTATGAAAGAAATTGAAGAAGACACAAAAATTGGAAAATGATTTCATGCTCCTGGATAGGAAGAACAAATATTGTTAAAATGTCAATACTACCCAAAGCAATCTACATATTCAATGCAATCCCTATCAAAATAACACCAGCATTCTTCACAGTGCTAGAAGAAATAATCCTAAAATTTGTATGGAACTAGAAAAGACCCCGAATAGCCAAAGCAATCTTGAAAAAGAAAACCAAAGCAAGAGGCATCATAATCCCAGACTTCAAGCTATACCACAAAGCTGTAATCATCAAGACAGTATGGTACTGGCACAAGAACAGACAGATCAATGGAACCAGATAGAAAACCCAGAAATGGACCCACAAACATATGGCCAACTAATCTTTGACAAAGCAGGAAAGAATATCTAATGGGAAAAAAAAAGACATTCTCTTCAGCAAATGGTGCTAGGAAAACTGGACAGCGACATGCAGAAGAATGAACCTAGACTACTTTATTACACCATACACAAAAAATAAACTCAAAATGAGATGAAAGACCTCAATGTAAGACAGGAAGCCATCAAAATCCTCGAGGAGAAAGCAGACAAAAACCTCTTTGACCTTGGCCACAGCAACTTCTTACTCAACACGTCTCCAGAGGCAAGGGAAGTAAAGAAAAAATGAACTACTGGGACCTCATCAAAATAAAAAGTCTCTGCATAGCAAAGGAAACAATCAGCAAAACTAAAAGGTAACTGAGAGAATGGAGAAGATATTTGCAAATGACATATCAGATAAAGGGTTAGTATCCAGAATCTATAAAGAACTTATCAAACTCAATACCCAAAAACCAAATAATCCACTGAAGAAATGGGCAAAGACATGAATAGACACTTCTCCAAAGAAGATATCCACATGGCCAACTGACACATGAAAAAATGCTCAACATCACCCAT